>NW_007727041.1:66815-167281 GCF_000696425.1 Galeopterus variegatus
AGGGGGGGGGGGCCAAGGGTTTCTGGGGGGGGGGGGGGGGGGGTCCTACCTTCAAATTCCACCTGGAGTAGTGAGGTCATAAGGGTAGGGCTCTTACCCTTGTAAGAAAGTAAGAATCCTTCTTATAAGGATTTGTGTCCTTTTAAGGAGACCTGCTTCCATAGCTGGGTAACAAGAGGTGCAAAGAGATGTCTTAGAAACCCTCCAAGCCTCCGGGGAGCAAGGAGAAACAACAAGGATGATCAACTTTTCTTTCCCAAATTCCCTCCAAAAGCACAGTTGGGGACTTTGTCCTCTGTCCTTGTCCTTTGACCTTGGGTTTTCACCAGGTCTTAATTCACAATTTAAAGGCCAGACAAATGGCCATGACTGCCCACCTTGGTACTTCTTTTAGAGCTTAGCATTCAGGGGAAACAAACGTGAGGCAACGTGAGGAACTGAGGGGACATGTCCCCCACAAAGCACAAGAGAGTTGCAAAGTTGTTTATTCACAGAAGCACTAAAACCAAAGAAAAGTATGTACTTTATTTAATGAAAGGCATTTCACTCAAAAGCCAAGTTTCCCAGGGTAAATTATGTCCATTTCTATTACAATGAAATATCTCTATCCTTTAATTAAGTCATCTGCAACACATGAAGTAATGAGTCACTGAATGTTTCAATAATTATATAAATACTTTGCAATCACTGGATCCTAAGAACAGTGCTCTCAAATGCACTAAATAAAAAAAGAAAAATAATTTCCCATTTTCATAAAAATTTATAACTGCATAGAAAAGTGACTGGGAGAATATTCACCAAAATATTAAGTGTTTGCCTCAGGGTTGTAAAATTTTGGATGATTTCTACTTTTTCTTTAAACAATCCTGTGTACGGATTACACAATCTCTCTAAATAAAACTTGTCTTTGTAATCTATCAAGACAAAGCTAGTTTCATTTTGAGAAATATTAATATAGAGCTACCTTTTAGGTGTCTATAGAATCCTTGGGCTTATGGATCATGGCAGGTGCCTCCATCCTCATTTATTTGATTTCTTCTTAAACTTCCATTATCTGGTTTCACTGCAGCTCTCTTTTGAATGTTACCAATGACTGTGCTTTTTAGAAACCTGATGTTATTTTATGTCTTAATTCTTGAAATCCGTTTATTCCAGAAAGTAGCTGCCCATGTATTCCTTGAATATCTCTCCCCATAATTTTCAATGACACTGAATGTTCACTATGTGAACATTCCTTCTCTGTGCTGTCACTGAATGGTAGCTGGTTTTCTCTTAGTTGTTTTTTGTTTTTGTTTTTGTTTGTTTTTCCTTTCTCTTCACTCACTGCTTTGGTGAGCCCATCCGCTTCCATGATTCTAACCAGTCGGGATTCCACCACATGGAAACTGAGAGCCCACTGGGTGCCAGGCATTGTGCTCTGTGATGTGAGTTCTATCATAGATAAGATACAGTATACTCAAGGAACTCATAAAAAGGGGGAGAATATTAGATTACACAGCTTGGTACGTTTAAAGGTAGAGTCAGGCAGAGAAATGCAAGGAAGGAGCTCCTCACCCAGCTTGGAAAGTGGAGAAAGACTTCCTTGAAGTAGTGGTCGGTCATTTTAGACACAGCACAGCATGAGCAAAGGCACAAGGACATGAGACAGTACAATGTGCAAGGGGACCTAAGAGCAGCCTGGTGTAGGTCAGTCTGCAAGGCAGGGATGCCCACAGAGGGCAGATGATGAAGGTCTGTACTATGGACTAAATTTTGCTATCCCCAATCCCAGATTTACACATCGAATATGTGACGGTATTTGGAAATATGACCTCTATGAAAATAATTAAGGTTAGGTGTGGTCATAAGGGTAGGGCTCTGATCCTTGTAAGAAACTAAGAATCCTTCTTATAAGGATTTGTGTCCTTGTAAGAAGAGGCACCAGGGAGCTTGTTTTCTCTCTCTAATGCCACCACATGAGGACGCAGTGAGAAGGTGGCCACATGCAAGCCAGAGGGAGAACCCTCATCAAGAACTTGACCATGCTGGCACCCTGATCTTGTATTTTTAGCCTCCAGAACTGTGACAAAATAAATTTCTGTTGTTTACGGCACCCAGTTTGTGGTATTTTGTTATGGCAGTCTGAGCGGACTAATACAGTTAGGGAGTCTGACTTGATCCTGCAGACCAGGGATTCTCCATAGGGCAATTCAATACTGCTGCCAGGAGCATTTTGAAAATTTGAGAGAGGGGTTTTTTTTTTGAGAGACAGGCTGTCACAATGATTTCCAGGTGCTACTGGCATTTACTGGGTAGGGACTAATAGTACTAGATATCTTCCCCTTCATAGAACATTCACCTGTAATGAAGAAATGTCTCACATCTGCCAGACACATGTACAGGTGAAAAACCTGTTTATTATTATCTGGGTCCAGAACAAAGCTTTGTTTTACATAAAAATAGCAAGCATTTTTATAATAATTAATTTATTTTATTATAATTGTATTGTAATTTAATACACTGCAGGTTTCAAGAGTGTCACTACCCTGTAAATTTTAAGGGAGAAAATATTTTTTCTGGTAAACTGAATCTTGTTTAATGTGCTAGTAAAGCCTACTATTTAAAGGAAAAAAGTGTAGAATGTCTTCTGTAAGATTAGTATGCAGTTCATAATATATTTTTTCATTGTGGTAAAGTACATATAACATAAAATTTACCATTTTAACCATTTTTAGATAAACAGTTCAGCGGTATTAAATATACTTACGGTGTTGTGCAGCCTGGTGCACAACATTCATCTCCAGAACTCTTTTCACTTTGTAAAACTGAAACTCCATACCATTAAATGTAACTCTCCATTCTCTCCTCCCCCCAGGCTCTGGCAGTCACCACTCTACTTTCTGTCTCTGTGATTTTTACTACTTTAAGTACCTCATATAAGTGGAATCATACCGTATTTGTCTTTTTGTGACTGGTTTATTTCACTTAACATAATGTCCTCAAGGTTCATCCATGTTATAGCACATGTCAGAATTTCCTTCCTTTTAAAGGTTGAATACTATTCCATTGTATGTGTATTCCACATTTTGCTTATCCATTTATCCAGTGATGGACACTTGGGCTGCTTGCACGTTTTAGCTATTGTGAATAATGCAGCTGTGAACATGGGTGTACAAGTATCTTTCTGAGTTCCCACTTTCAATTCTTTTGGGTACACATCCAGAAGTAGAATTGCTGGATCATCTGGTGATTTTATTTTTAATTTTTTGAGGAACCACCGTACTGTTTTCCAAGAGGCTGTGCCACTTCACATTTTTACCGACAGTGCCAAGGGTTCCTATTTCTCCACATCTTCATCAACACTTGTTTTCATTTTTCTTTCTTTTTTAATAATAGCCATCCTAATGGGTGTGAGATGGTATCTTATTGTACTTTTGATTTGCATTCCCCAGGGATTGGTGATGTTGAGCATCTTTTTATGTGCTTATCAGCCATTTATATATCTTAGGAGAAATGTCTATTCAAGCCCTATGTCTATTTTTGAATTGAGTTGTTTTTATGTTGTTCTTATTGTTTTTTTTTTAAAATTTATTTATTAATATTATTATTATTTTTTTACATTCTAAGATGTTGTTGCAGAACAGCTGGGGGTGAGGGGAAAGGAAATAGGATGGGAGGAATAGGAAGGAGGAGGAGCTTGGTCAAGGCCTGTGGCACCCCCGTCATTCAGACAGGGAAGACCAGGGGGTTCCAGCAGTAGCTTGGTGTTCTTCACTGGGCTGGTTGTGGATGTCAGGGAGGTGTGGTTGAGGCCCTTGGCCCCCTGCTGCCCCAGCTCAGGAGCCTGGGGCACTTCCTGCAGTAGCAAGGTGGTCATCGCTGGGCTGGATGTGGTTGTCAGGGGAGTATGCCTGAGGCCCCCGGCCCTTCCCCCATCCCTGGCTTGGGAGACCAGGGGGCTTCCAGTCCTTCTAGGTTTTATAGGTGTTCTCTGGTGGTGTCAGACCTTTACTAATTAATATGAGACTTTGTCTCTGATCTGTGAGTATTTTGTTTTTTCTTTCAGTTCTGTGTTGGATTATTCACTGTTCCCACCACTTAAACTCTGCACTGAAACTAATTTGTTGTCCTTTGCTTACTTCTAAAATGAGGGAACCTTCCTGTGTGGACCAGCACTTGAGCTCTGTGGTTGAGCTAAATTGTTGCTGTGCAACAATTTCTGGGGAAGGCTTTTTGTGCAGCTCAGGTTTTAATTGCTGACCTTGTATGTACTTCCAGGTCTTGTGAGGTCCAGTACACCTGGGTTGTGTGGAAACTCTGCTGGGCCTGAGACTTTTCAGCAAACTGCACCCTCTGCAATTCTATAATCCTGACCAGTCTCCACTGAGTGGTCCTGCACTAATTGGGGGGGCAGATCAGCTGTCCATGTTGTGCAGGTTCCCCAAGTGCTCCTGTTTCCCCCACAATCCACATTCCAAACACTTCGCATGGGACCAGCATATGCCGGCACCTTGTGATGACTCATCAGCCTCCGAGTGGCTCCTTTTTGCAGTTGTCTGAGGCTCCTTGCTCTTGTGTGGACCTACAGGAACCCTGTTAGTGATCTTGCTGGCCTGGGGGCTGCCAAGGCCCTCTTCTCCCCTGCTGCCTCTGAACAACTTCTTACAAAGGGCACAGCTGCAGCTTTTGCCAGCTCTTACTCTGTGAGCTCCAGCCTTGAAGCAGCTGGGATTTGAAATGGTGGGAGCAATCCTTTCTTTTTCTCATCTTGACTTCTCCTGCCTTCGTGTACTCTGTAGGTCTCTCCTTCTTTTCCCCTGAGCTCTAGTGGCCCCAGTTTGGCTGTCATTGCTTTTTAATAGTTGTCATTGTTAAGTTTTAAGAGTTCATTATATATTCTGGATATTGATCCCTTATCAGATCTATAATTTGCAAACATTTTCTCCTAGTCTGTGGGTTTTATTTTTACTCTGCTGATTTTGTCTTTTGATGGACAAAATGTTTTAATTTTCATAAAGTCCAGCTGGTCTGTTTTTTTCTGTTGTCATCTGTGCCTTTGATGTCATATCCAAAGAATCATTGTCAAATCCAATGTTATGAAGTTCTTGCCCTATGTTTTCTTGCAAGAGTTTTATAGTTCTAGATCTTATATTTAGATCTTTGATTCATTTTGAATTAATTTTTGTATACGGTGTTCAGTAAAGGCCTAATTTCATTCCTTTGCATGTGAATATCCAGTTTTCCCAGCACAATTAATTGAAAAAACTGTTCTTTCCCCATTAAGTGGTCTTGGCATCCTTGTCAAAAATCATTTGGCCATATATGCATGAGTTTATTTGTGGGTTTTTTATGTATTCCATTGGTTTATATGTCTGTTTTTATGCCAGTGCCACTCTGTTTTGACTACTGTAGCTTTGTAGTGAGTCTTAAAATCTAAAGGGTGAGTCCTCCAGCTTTGTTCTTCTTTCTCAAGATTATTTTGGCCATTCTAGATCTCTTGAGATTGCATATGAATTTTAGGGTGGTGTAGTGGATTGAATTATGTTTCCCCAAAACTCATTGAAGCTTGAATTATGTCCCCCAAGTTTTATGTATTAGAAACTTAGCCCCCACTGTGACTGTTAAGGGGGCAGGAAATCCTACTATGGTAATTGAAATGTGGAGCCTTGAAGAGGTGATTGGATTATAGGACCATGCAGTAGTGAACGTAGTAAAAACGGTGGTTCTGAGGGTTTTAGAAGAAGAAGAGAGTCTGTCTTTCTCTCTCTCTGTTCTACCATTTCACAATGTGGTACCCACCACCAGATGTGCTCCTTGGACTTTAGATTTCCCAGCCTCAGAAACTGTAAGCAATAAGTTTCATTTTCTTTATAAATCACCCAGTTTTAAGTATCTTGTTATAAGCAACAGAAACAGACTAATACAATGAGTAAAACTGTGTGATTAACTTAGGTCCATTTATAAGGCAAGAAGATATACAACTTTTTTTAATCAGCCTCTTTTAGCCCTTGTAAGTGCATTGGCACAAATTTAAGACAGAGGTTCATTGAGTTCCCAACTATGATTGTGAGGGACATGGTATTTTGTGTAAAAAAATAGTTTGTGGAGCTCTGCTTCTGGAAACAGACCATGGCTTAAACATGGTCATACTCTTTTAACTGGTGTCAATTTCCATGATTTCTCAGCTCTTGGATTCATTCATGGGATGCCCTCCGGAGATCTAATTTTAGAAAGGTGGTAAATGGAAGGTCTTGCAGACAGGCCTTGTCTCATATGAGTATACTCTAATGCAGTGTGTGGTGGAGGCTGTGATGCACTGCCCAGATTCCCCTTCAGGAATGAAGGATTTATTACCCTGGCTGCTGTGTGTGCCATTGAAAATAGCCTTCTGCTGTCAGCCTTCTTCAGGGTTTGTGTCAGCTGAAGACAGCAGACTCATCTAGTGCCATACTCCTTCCTGGAGTGGCCAGCATTCATTGCAGGGAAGCTGTAAAGACCTAGCGCCTTCTCCCCAACTTGGGATACTTCTAAAGGATTATTCCATCATCAAAATTACCCAGAGGATCAGCTGAGCCTTCTGTTCAGACTGGATCACAGATCGACTTCTCCTTCTGGCTGAACTTGCTTCTTCTCTTCCCTTCCATAGGTCTTATGTCAAGAGCATTACCTAACAACATCCTATATGCTAATCCTGGTCTCAGAGTTTGCACCCCCGAGAGCACAAACTTCAGTAGCTGGTGCTGAGAGTGCTCTGAGAAAGCAGATGCTTGGGTGTGATTTTGGAGCTGGGTCACCTACCACTGTAGGCTGACAATGAGATATGTCCCAAAAGAGCTGCAGGATTTTAGCCAGTGCATATTGGCATGAGCCAGGAGAGTATGTACTGGATTGGATCCCCAAGGTATGGATCAAGAGAGAAGAATAAGGCTGGAAAAGGGAGAGATTACCATTTGGGATCACGTTCCTGGGATACAGTATTTAACACCCTGGGGGTGGTACACACTAGTTACTAGTACAGCCCCTAAAAGCATGGAAAAAGTGATGGGCCACTCTAAGTGAGGGAAAAGTGCTAGAATTGCCATGGCTGATGTTGGAAGACTATTAAAAGGCTCAGAGAAGTAGGCATGCTGGAGTTGATATAATATAAGGCAGAAAACCCACTAGAAGACTATGTTCCCTAGTACAGCCCCTAAAAGCATGGAAAAAGTGATGGGCCACTCTAAGTGAGGGAAAAGTGCTAGAATTGCCATGGCTGATGTTGGAAGACTATTAAAGGCTCAGAGAAGTAGGCATGCTGGAGTTGATATAATATAAGGCAGAAAACCCACTAGAAGACTATGTTCCATAGCAAGTCCTGGAGGATACACTGCTTACTCAAGCAACAGGGCATAGGCTGGTAAAAGGGACACCAGTGTCATTTGGAAAGCTCAGTTGGCAGTGCCCCTCTGTAGATCAGGAAGATGGTAGGAGATGCTATTACAGTACCAGGCCCAAAATAACACATTGAATGACAGGACCCTAAAGCAAAATAGAGCAGGTGGCACCACCTTACCAACAGAATCCAGATGGATGCAATGATTGTAATGAGTGGCAAAGAGAGGGGAGGGGTGCCTACCTACAGAGAGTTATGGATGTCATTAAAAGAACAGGGTGTGCTTAATGGCAAAATAAATAAAAAGTGGGTGATCAAGAGTTGCTCAGTTTTCAGACCTGAGGCAGTTCTTAGACCCAGAATCCACTGACTGAAGAAGAGGCCGGGTCCCCAGGAGAAAGGATTTGATATAGTATAATAAATGTACACAGTAATAATTTCCCAGTCCTTCCCCCAAAACTCAGCTATTTACTCAGGTAAATATACTTTTGGGAAAGGAGATTACATAGCTATTTTGAAGACTTTTGGAAATAGGGTCTGAGTTGACATTGATGTCTTGTAACCTTAAGTATCCGTATGGACCCCAGTTAGAGTGAGAGCATATAGACAGCAGGTAATAAAGGAAGATCTGGTTCCCAGTGGGTCTACTGGATCCACAGACTACCCTGTGGCCATTTTCCTGGTCTCAAATGCATAACTGAAATCAACAAATTGGTAGTTTACACAACCCATATTTGTTCCCTGAAATATACAGTGGGAACAATCATAGTGGGAAAGGCCACATGGAAGCCTCTGAAACTGCATCCCTTCAAACCAAGAGAATAGGTCAAAAATAATATCAAATCTGGGGGTTATTACAGAAACCAATGCCACCCTTAAAAAACTGGAAGATGACACAGGGGTGGTGGTCCCCATCATATACCCATTTAAGTCAGAAGTCTGGTCCCTGGAAAAAGGACAGACCCTGGAGGATAACAGTAGGCTACTGTGAAACCTACAAAATAGTAGCCTCTATTGAAGCTATTGTGTGAGATGTAGTATCTTTGGTAAAGCAGATTAACACAAATCCAGGAATGTATTAATTTGCTGTTGATTTGGTGAATACATTCCGTTGCATCTCTGTTAGAAAAGAGGTTCAGACCAGTTTGTATTCATATGAAACAAGACACAATTTACATCTCTGGTCTTGCTTCAGGGCTGGTCAACTTTACTGGCCTTTGTCATAATACAGTCTAAAGAGACCTGGGGCCACTTTACATCCTGTAGAACATCACGTCAATGATGTCATGGTAATTGGACCAGACGAGTGCAAAATGGAAGTACATTGAAGAGGTTGGTAAGGTACACACACTCCAGAGAGAGGGAGATAAAAGTTATAAAAATTCAGGGCTCAGCACCACTTTAGGTGTCTAGCAGTCTATGGCATGCTGGGACACCAAAGTAATAGACACATGATTGCTTATTGAACCTCCCACCTGCAAGAAGGAAGTATGATATCTTGTAGGCCTCTTTGCATTTTAGAGATAGAAATTCCACTCTAACACTTCTCCAATTAATATAGTGGGTGACACCACAGAGTGCAAGATTTGAGAGGAGTGAAGAATGGGAAAAGGCTCTGCATTATTTTCAAGTTGCAGTGCAAGCAAATTTGCTACTCTGATCATATGATCTGTAAGGCCTTATGTTATCAGAAATTTAGTTTCTGAGAAAAGACAGTGTATGGAATTTACGGCATGCTTTAATGGGGGAATCATAATGCAGATCTCTTGGGTTCTAGAGCAAAGCCATGCCATCTGCAGTGTAAAATTATGTATCTTTCAAAAAATAGCTTCAGGTGTGCTATGGGGCCCTGATAGAGACAGAGCCCTTGACATGGGACATCAAATGACCATGTCACTAGAACCTACCAAACCCTAAAGTCAAATGGCCCCAAACCAATCAATCTTAATAATGCGATTCCTCTACAATGTTAGTATAAATGGTACCTCCAAGAGAAAGCACACGTAGGACCAGTTGGGGAAATGCAAGCACTATGAGCTAGTACTCTAGACCCTCACATCAACTTCCACTGCTGCACCTGTGCCTTCCTTAGTTTACACCTGTGGGGGGAATACCTAATGACCAAGAAATGCAAGAGAAAGCAAGCCCACACTTGGTTCCTGGATGGTCAGGTTAGAATGTGATGGTGACTACACTATAGCCGCACTCAGGCCTGGCTTTGAAAGTCAATGGTAAAGAGAAATCTTTGTAAGGGACAGAGCTTCAGGAAGTAGATCTGGCCATCCACCTTGAGTGGAAAGAGAAGTAGCCTGAGGTTAAAATATATACAGTATACATGGACTTACTAACAATGCCAAATGGTTTTGTTCAGTCTCAGGAAACTAGAAATGAGAAAGTTTTAGGCTAGAGACAAGTGGACCTATGGGAGTGGACACAAAGTGTGAAAATCTTTGTAACTTAAGTTAATGCTCACCAGAGAGCATCTCTCACAGAAAAGGAACTAAACTATCAGGTAATTGAAATGACTCGGCAGTGGGTATCAGCCACATTCTGTAATTGGCCACCCCAGTGTAGTCACAGTGGACACGTGAATAAAATAACCACGTTGGCAAGGATGGAGGCTATGTATGGGTCCAATAGCATGAGCTGTCAAGGCTGAACTAACTACTCCTGCTAGCAACCAAGACCAATGCTGAATCCCCAATGGACAGTTAGATGCATGGGTCTGGAACCTAGGAAAGAAGGGTAGGCTGGTGGTACAGACTTGGTACTTACTGATATAGGGTAGGTATGTTATGGCCTATGAGCAAGGGAAGAAAAGATGGTCAAGCCAAGAAAATAACAAAAGTTAAAGGGCAGGCAAAAAAAAAAAAAAGAGTAATTCTAAAGGGAGGCTGAGAAGGGGCAGTTAGATGGAAGAAAAACAAGCCGAGAGCCAAGGAAGGAGAGCTTCATAAAGAAAAATGTAGTAAGATGGAGATTAGAAAATATCCATTAGTTTTAGCAACAAAGAGAACATTAAAAATTTTGTCTAGAGCAATTTCAAAGAGAACTAAAGCACAGGGAAGTTGAAATGTAGCTGGGAATTGAAGAAAGGAATATAATGAGCATAAATTGAGTTTTAAAATATCATACTAGTATGGGAAAAGAACAGAGAAGGTGGTACATAAAGAGAAAAGTAGTGAAAGTTCAAAATAGCTGCTATTGGAAAAATGAGAAGGGGAGCCAACCATGTGCACAAACAAAGATCATCAAGAACTGCTGAAGCCAAGCCAAGGTTGAAGTTCACAAATTTGCATTGGCACCAATCAATTTGATTTATGTGCTTTTTCTCTGGCAGCACTTGGCTTCCAGGGGGTGGGGGCTCATAATGCACATGGTTGGATTGGCCTAAGAACTGATATAATAATAAAGGTTTTCAGAGTGGGTGTAATGGAAGGAATGGGGCCAGAATGTTCCGGTGCTGGCAAGTGAGATTATAGTGTGATTCATCATGGTGGAAAGAAAGGAAGGGAAACCATAAGGAGGTGATTATCTAGGAAGAAGCGAGAGGGTCCAGATGTCTAAGACCAAGGGTTCTGGAGGCTAAGAAGTGAAAGAGATGGAGGAATGAGAGATGACAGGCAGACGCTGATATGCCACATTTTATGCTTTTGTAGGTCTTTCAGTTCCAGCTGATGGTGATGCCCACTTTGAAGCAACAGTATACAGTGAAGTAGAACCTTTTGTGGGTCACCAGCCTGGATAGCCAGTGGCTAAAGAAAACTGTTACAATTAAGGAAGGAAACAGAAATTGAAGAAGTCTTCAGTATAGGTGCTGATGACACCCAGAATAATGAGAGTGAATGGGCTTTAGCAGCCTGGCAACTAAGACACAAGAGGAAATCCATCATGTTATTTAGCCTCTATCATATTAAAGAAGGTCTCATGTTTGTCTGAAGAGATGCTGAATTCTAGAAGGAATGTATTTCGTGGATAACTTTAAGTCTGACTCATATGAAGGGGATAACATTGCTCCAAGAGGAGCACCTGAGTTCTGTAACAGACCAGAAGAGTATTACCACCACCCCACCACCTTCAGCCACTGGAAGGGACTGATTTTTTCCAACTAGTCAAAGTGCGAAATTGCCATTTTTCCTTACATCTCCAAAGGTAGTGGTAGTGGTGTGCTGACAGCATGTCAATCACAGTGACACAAATGTGATTGGGAGCCTCTCTGCACTTGAACCTTCCAAATCCCATGGAAATTCCAAGACTGTCTGCTAATTCCCCAAATGCTTTCTGTTTCCTCAGCCTCTACTAACTCTTAGATTTCTCACTTATCACCTTTACCCTACATCATTTTGACCAGAGAGTGAAAGTCCTTCCTACAATTTTTACTATTAAGATGACCATAAAAAATTACTCAAATTAACCATCCTTTCTAAGAAATCAAAGCTTATAACTTACACCACATAATGGATGAAAAACCAAGACATAGTACATAGGATGTCTTTTCAAGAAAACTGAGCCATGACCTTAATAGAGTTTTCCTTCATCAACTCTAGAACTTCATGGTTCTAAACTCTAAAACTTCATCATGGCCATAATGATATTCAAATGTGTCAATATTTTCTTTGATCACTTGGTAATGCAAGCAAGAACTTCCTTCTCTCTATGTAGGAATTTTGTTGAATTGCAGAAATTTGGTTGAAGAACAAATAGGTACAAAATTCCTACTTATATATGTATACCAAATTTTGTTACTGAGAGGACAATTTGCAGGCCAGCCCCTTTTGCTATTCTTCTGTCTAGTCTCAGCAAACAGGAGAAGGGTAGATTGATGGTGCTGCATGTTGGCATAACAAAGAATTGCTATAGAAGCAAAAGGATTTCACTACATAAAGTAATTATAGATATTATACTAACAGTATCTGGCAGGGGGCAAATGAAGAGCTGTCACAAACTAATTCTTCCAGATCTATCACAGGAATACGTGTTGCAGCAATGCTCAATACAGTTTGCGAAGTGGCACACAGATCTTTGAGAACAGTCCCCTAGTAAATATCAGAATGGATAAGCATATAAAGGATGCTGTGATGAAGAGAAAATCTATTAGCCAAGTGCATGTTACTTTCAACTCTTGCCCTAATCATATTCTCCCAAACCAATCAGTGGTGTTTTTATTGGCTTGCAGAGATGGATACTATTTGGCAAATTATGAAACAGTTTGTTATACTTTTTAAAAAGCCAATAACACAACATCTGATTCTTTTTAACAAAAAGTTTCTTGCCTTGAATACTTCATTACTTTTGTCTGTGGATTATAACCAGTTGTTATTTCCATTGAATAACCCAACTTTTCTAGTTTCTGGTTCCACATAAATGGAGCCCAGTAGACTTAATTACATTTAAAGATGACTGGAGTTAAGTAGCTGAACTTTGCCTTAGCTTGAAGCTGTGAGTTTAAGTGTGACTTGATAGGCATTAGCTGCCTAGTCAATCACTCAGCTGGCTACATATTGTATTGTAGAAGAGTTTGGGTGTTCACGTGAAAAATAATTGGACTAGGTCCAGGAGAATACCCAATGGATTCTCAAATCATTAATTTTTGGATTAGACCTTTACTTTGGCAACATGTCCGCAAATAAACAAGCATGACTGAAATTAATTTATTGCATTCAAAAGACATCTGTAATTCTGCAGTTACTCGGCAAGAAAGAATTAAACAATTTCATCTTTGACCATTTCCCATCTTATTCCAGCTAAACAAACCTCGCCTTCCTAAATTACTCAAATCCTTTTGTCCAGCTGATAGGAAAACAAGGCACCTCATAAATGAGCCTTTGTATTTATAAATTTTAATACATATAAAAACACAAGGATAACATTAAAGTGTCATAAAAGGCCAGCTTAAGGACAAATTAAAGACTAATGCTTCCCACTTCAAGTGGATCTTGGTGTCTGTGCCAAAGTATTGCAGCATATGCCATGTGAGAGATCAGGAATTGAGCTCATCCCCCTACAGTTCTGAAATATGAAGGCTGGAATACAAATAACCTCTGAACATCTCCTGCATCCTGGGGAGTTTTATTCAATAAGGCTTTTGGATTTTTCCTCTCCTTTTGTTTTCCTTTCCTTTAAGAAGAAAGGAAAGCCATGACTAAAGTTATCATCGTGCTCTCTGTCTCATTAGGAGCACTCTCAGCAAAGCTGCAGGCCTGGCCGATGGATGTGTCAGATTCTTCAGGCCCAGGAAAAGTAACCAAAGGCCAAAAGGGACCAGAAATAAATAAGGATAAATGACAGTCCTGCTTCAATAATTGACCAACTTATTGTTCAGGGGTATTTACTGTGGATTCAGAAAGAAAAGTCTTGAGATTTGCTGCCAAAGTCAGCAAACTTTTTAATCCCAAGTGACTATCTGTGAAAATGAGCACAGGTTCCAACTATGTGCTAGTGGAAAGCCTATGAGTAGAAGGAAGAGGAAGAGAAAGGAAGAAGAGAAATCCAGGTGGTGGGAGAATGGGAGGAGGGAAGGGACTCATTTTATCATAACGATGGTGATGATAGAGGTAGTACATGGCCTTAGGAGCCTCAGAGAGCCCAGACACTGTTGGCCTGGTGAGGATTTTATGCTCAGATGTCACTGTCATTTGCCTTACTCTGGTTGGGGTAAGGGGAGTGAAGATGGAAAGATATTTAAAAGGCATATTTTTTTCTCTATATACAAGAACTGTTTTTCTACTTGGTATTGTCTTGAGAGTTTTGTGAAAGTAAACTGAATGGAATAGATTCTGTTTATTGGATACCTACTATGTACTTGTTCTTACAACAACCCCACAAGGGGTCTTATTATCTAGATATTACAGATAAGGAAACTAAACTCCAAGAAGTTAACATATTAAAAGATTTGCTCAAGTCAGATGTGGAATAGGAGGACAGCTAGGCTTGAACCTGAGTCTGGCTTCAAAGCCTGCCTTCCTCACATCGACTCCTCTGATGTGCCAACTCCCCAACCACAAACTTAAAATCTCTGTGTCAGGTATTTAATTGTTCAAAGAGATTATCCTCCTTTAAGCAAGAGTTAATATTTAACTGTATGAAAATGCTATCTTCTTTATGTGCTTTAAGACCAAGTGGTTTCTATTCCATAGAATCCTATTTTTTAGGTTCATTTAGAACTTGGATAACAACAAAATGATGTAGAGGACAGATATGGGGCCAGAAAACAAAGACTGTGATGTCTGCTTGACATTGTTTGGACAATCACAGGATACTTTATTTGTACTTTTATTTTATATTACTGTATGTTTAGCTTATATAGTTAAAAAAATATGAAGTTAATTGACCCATGGAGTTAAAGATAATTTATAACCCATCTGGCTCTAGAAAGAATTTCACGACTTAAATCAGAGTTTGCTACACATTTCTATGCTTCTTCATCTCTCCTAACTAGATTGTCCAGTTCGTGGGGTCAGAGACTTTCCTAGCCATGCTTATTTCCCCAGCAGTTACCAGCAGTCCTTGATGTGGTAGGCAACCAACGTTTGTTGAATTCATTTCTGCTGACATGACTTGAAATATAGAGTATACAAAGAAGGGCGTCTATACAAAAGAACTGCATGATTTATCTCATAAAAGAAATAGAATGTTTTAGAGCTAAGGCTAGATGAAATGATTCAAGCTTAATACTCTTTATGCATTAGCAGATAACCCTTTTGAATCTTCAAATATCAATAAGTCATGTTGAATGAAAAACATTTTATATTTTAAATCTATCACTTCATAAATGTTTTCCTGGGCCAGCAACAGTCATCTCTGTACCCTTAGATTATAATAGAAATTGTTATTTCTGCCCTTTCATAAGAGAAAAAGAGAGGCAAGCACGTGAGGCTGTTTTCATTTCTGCTCTCTGTTTTTATCTATCAACAATTTTGTGGGTGTTATTGGTTGCCTTTGGCTTGAGTTCTTTTTATTCCATATTTGTTGGCAGCTCTTGCTTATACTCTGAGTAAATAAAAAGGGTACTTCACAGACAGTGGTTTTACTTTATTCTTGTACTATTTTTCACTTGCGCAATATAGTGCTATAATTAAAATGGCAATTAAAATTCAATACTACGCAATACATACTTAAAACCATATTGTGTATTACAGTGCAAGGTACATAGTGGAACAATAAATAATGATGGATTAAGAAATTATCTTTAGAACTATCCTTTGAAGCCCTAGTTTTGCAACTCATTTGCTGTGTGACTTTGGACAAGTTATATTACTCCTCCAGCTTTCAGTTTTAGTATCTGAGGGCTGGTTAGTTAGCTCAGTTGGTTAAACCTTGTAACTCCAGTTTCAAGAGCTCAGGTCCCTGTACCAGGCAGCCACGAAAAACAAATAGTCCTGGCATCTGAAAAATAAAGAGGTTAAAGATTTGATCATTACATATTGAATACATGTACTGAAATATAACTTTGTACTCCATAAATATGTGCAATCAAACTTTTCAGTTAAAATAAAATAAATTTTATTAAATGAAAAATGTAAATGATATACTTATATAAGGACTATCAAAACTTTAGCAGCCTATGATCAATAGTATGATATAGATTCATTCACTACCTCTGTTTTTCTACTATAAGAGTCAAGTTATCCATATTTTTATGGGGTAGATACATTTAGAAAACAACCTTACCTTTTCTGCTTTTCTTAACCAGAGACCAAACTTGGGGTAAATTATATTAAGATGTTTTGAGTTATATCATACATGCTCTTCCTTCTTCAATCACTTAGGGTAGATCTGGGGGAAGAGAAATAGATTCTCTCTGGCATATTATTTTACTATTTGAGTAAAGGGCTTCAGAAAAATCACTACTCTCAGTTATTATAAAAATTTTTTCTTGGGCCGGCCTGTTGGCACACTGCTATAGTGCACCGCTTGGGAGTGTGGTGGCGCTCCCGCTGAGGGTTCGGATCCCACATACAGACCAGTTCCCGCTCACTGGCTGAGCGAGGCGTGGGAGCAACACCGAGGGTTGCGATCCCATTGCCAGTCCCGGTCCGGTACGGGGGCGACACTGAGGGTTGCGATCCGTTGCCGGACACGGAAAAAGACAAAAAAGAAAAAAAGAAAAATTTTTTTTCTTCACCTTCTAAAACTGCCCAATAAGAAGAAAGACGCAGCACCAATCCTGCTTTAGATGAAAGCTTGTACTAATCCCAACACAATTAACTTGGAAGAAATTCAACCCCTAGGGAGGGTCTGCAAAAGTGGCTCCTATTTTTCAGAAGAATGTTGGGTGGGGAGGTAACCTAGCTACAGATTGTACTATAAGGGTCTATAAATTATTTACAAAAGGTTATTGGTAATATTCTCCTATTATACAGGACAAATTCTGGGAAGAGAATTACCAGGGTTGATATCTGGCATCAAATAAGTTAAGATAAAAAAAAAAAACTCAAAAACTTATTATATAAGTAACAATAAAATGCTCACCATTTCCCTTTTCTTTTTTGGATGAATAATTTAAACATAATTTATTTTACTTTTTCCTTTGTGGACTTCATTTTTTCTGTCTCTAGTGATATGTGATCAACAATGTAATATACTCCAAAGATGGAGATGAGTTGCAAAAGCCAGACAGGAATTTATCTTAATAGCTTAGACTGCTCAGAGAATCAAAAAAATATATCTTGGATTTCTAGGAATTGTGGAATAAATTTTGATTATGTTGCTAGTAGTGGATAGCTAACATTTATGTACACTACTAATATATACTGACATCTTTATTGAGTTATGGAAATTTTTCTAGGTAGCCTCTTAGATACCTGCTTGCACTAGAATGCTCATTGTTCCTCCCCTCAATTAGCAATAAAATAGTTGACTAATTGGTAGATGACACTAATCAACTCTATAAAATATGTTTTAAATCCATTTGGGTTTTTTTTGGAAATCAACGTTAAAATGGAATTCGATGTGTCCTGAGTTTGCGTTTCTTTCCATTCAAAGTATAAGTAACCAAGTTTGGAATTAATGTTTAAGTATATATTTATGTATTAATATTTATACTTTTAAAGAATAATCTATAAATAGTTTAGATAAAAATGTCTCATGAATGGATGGCTATTTATATCTTGTAAAAAAATAGTTCTGCTGTAGCCTCATAACTTGCTCCAATATTATGTGCTGCTATAGAAAGAGGACTACAAATATCCGGAAATATCATTGCCTTTCCTGAAGTCTGACTTTTGAAGATTTTTGTTCTCAAGGGTTATATACAATTCTGGCAATTTATCTCATGAGAAGGGTAAGGCCTTTGCAGTCTCTGAAAAACAAACAAAATAAAGACAACTTTCTAAACTGTGGCCACAAAGAAATTTGCAACCACTGGAGTCTGAAGGGCAGTTTGAATTGATGTGTAGTTGATGAGCAGGCTCTTGCATTCTGATTACAGCAAACAGCCCACTCTGACCTGGACTCAAAGAGTGAAGGGAGAAGACTTGCATGTGTATTAGAATTAGATGCTGATGGATAATTACAATGTGAAAAACATTGGAACATGAAAAATAGAAAAAGATGTGTGATAGGTAGGTAGAGAGACTTATAGACAGAACTTATCAGAAATTATTTTTGTGATATTCATTAATCAACTACAATGAGATGTAATTATTTTTGTAAACATCTTCTCCAGCCAATCTGTAATTTCTAGTTCTGGTAGAATAGGTGCCTGGGACTCTCCCAGGCTCTCATCAGTGTGAGAAGTCAGGAGGACTTTATACCTGAGTGAATTTGGCAGCAGACCTGCACCAGAGATTCTGCTTGTATCTGCAGAAAACTGCCCAGGTTTGGTTGGGACCTGTAATACCATCATCAAATTGTACTTGATTTTTAAGTGCTGGTTTGATCTAAGAAATGGCTTTTTCTATCTGTGGCAATCTTATGGTGGGTACATACAGAGAAATCAAGGTTGAAGGTTGGGTTGTATGCATCTGCTCTGTATAAATGCTTTATTTCACTTGGAGAAAGTTCAGATCTTTGAGAGATCAGAATTTTTGACTATGACAGACAGACGAATGATGCTTTGGAACTTCAACAGATAATAAGAAAGTGTTTAGTTTTTCAGGGATAATTGAAAAGCATCCCTCTTATTTATACAAGATGTGCTTATCTTAGAGGGCACTCTTTGTTTGCTTTCTCCCGACTTCAAGCCAACACACACATCACTCTGATGTCCTGGAGTTTCTTCACTCCTTCTCCTGCCAAATTACAATCCAGGCTTCTTTCAAAACAATGTTTAAAGCTCACACTTCCTTCAGGGAGCTTCCTGGACTGATCCCACTGACCTCTGGTCACGCTAACAGTGTTCCTGTTGGGTTTTACTTTTATTTTTTAGGCTCATTCATCCATTCACATATTCATTCATTTAACATGTCTGCCAACCACATGCTAGGCGTACTTCTAGGTATTTAAGATATATTAGTGAACAAAATAAATTTTTTTCAAGGAGTTTGTATTTTAGTAAAGAGAATGTGATGGTTAATTTTATGTCACTTTGGCTAGTCTATGGTACCCAGATATTTGGTCAAACAGCAGTCTAGATGTTGCTGTAAAGGTATTTTTAGATGGGGTTGACATTTAAATCAATAGATTTATAGGAAAGCAGATTACCCACCATAATGTAGGTGGGCCCATCCAATCAGTTGAAAGCCTAAGAGAAAAAGACTGAAGTCCCCTGAGGAAGAAGGAATTTTGTCTTCAGACTCGAGCTGCAACATTAGCTCTTCCTTGTACCTCCAGCCTGCCAGCCTGCCCTGCAGAATTTGAACTTGCCACAATCACATGACCTAATTCCTTAAAAAGAGTACATGTGCAGTATACCCACCCCTACATACAAACGCACACACGCACACACACACACACCCTATTGCTATTGGTTTTGTTTCTCTAGTGAACCCTGACTAATACAGAAAGACATAACATGAATAATAAACACAATAATTAAGTTATATGGTGCATTAGAAGATAATAAGTGTAAAAGAATACATGAAAAAGTAGAACAGGAGAAAGGGGACTGAGAATACTGGGGATGGGAATAGGTCTGATTTTTTAAATAGCAGAGGCTTTATTAAGAAAATGAGATTTGAGAAAAGACAGGAAGATTTTAGGATAGTCATCCCAGGGGCAATATGGAGAAAGAGCATTTCAGGCAGAGCAAACAACTGGAGAAAAAGTCCTAGGGCCTGTGTGTTCAATAAATAGCAAGAAAAAGATGAAAAATGAGAAACTAAAAAAATAAAGAAAAATAATAGAAACAGAAATAGAAATAAATAGCAAGGAAGCTGGTGTGGCTGAATTGGAGGGCACAAAGGGTTGAGAAGTAGGAGATGTAGGCAGAGCAGGGGCAGGAAGCCAGATGGATCAGAGCCTTAGAGGCCACTGTAAGGTTAGCAGTTGCAGAGTGCTCAGCGAAAGAATCATGTGATTCTGATTTGTGTTTTAAAAACAGCCTGCTGTGCTGAGAATAGACTTCAGTGGGTGACGGTAGCAGTAGGGCGACGTGTTAGGAAGCTGCATCTATTGGCTAGTGCTGGGTAACAAACTGCCCCAGATTTTAGTTGCTGAAAGCAAGAATTGTTACCTAGCTCACAATTATGTGGATTGTCAAATCAGGCTGGGCTCAGGAGGGTGGTTTCACTGGTCTTTTCTGTAGTTAGCTACAGGTCAGCTAGGAGGTTCTGCTTCAGGGAGCTGCCTCGTTATTGGCTTGGACAATGGGGGTAACCAGGCCATGTGCTTATTCAGGTGATAGCAAGATTTCAGGAGAACAAGCCAAACGCAAAAGGTCTCTCGAGGGCTAGGCTTAGAACTGGCATGCCATCACTTGAGGCATATTTTATTAGTTGAAGTAAGTCATGAGGTTCACACAGGTTGAAGGGTTAGAGGAAGAGATTCCACATCTTGATAGGAGAAGATACAAAGTCCATTACAAAGGGGTATGATATGGCAAGGGAAATAACTGAAGCCATTTTTTTGTTAGTTTTTTTCAGTAAACAATCTAGAAGGAGGCCATTTCAGATGTCTAGGCGAGAGATGATGGTTGCATGGGCTGAGGAGGTAGGAGAGGAAATGGTGTGGTTCAGGCTGAACCTGTACCCATTTTCAAGGTTGAGGCAACAGGATTTCTTGATGGGTAGGTGTAGGGTTGAAAGGAGAACAGGAAAGGAGTCAAGGAGGAGTCTGAGGTTTTTGGCCTGAGCGACTATAATGATGAAGTTGCCATGCACGGAAATAGAGGACATTGGGTGTAGAACGGATTTTTGAAAGGAGGCTAGGAATTTCCTTGTGGCCATATTATTTGAAATGTCTACTAGACACACAAGTAGAAATGTGAAATAGGCAATTCAACATTGAGTCTAACGTTTGAGAGACGGGTTTGGCTGGAGTCCTCAGCTTATAGCTGATATTTAAAATCATGGAACGGAAAAATCACGATTTGTAATAATAATATGCTTATAATAAATTATATTTAAAAAATACAATGTGGAACTGAGCAATATCACTTCAGGAATGACTAAAGATAAAGAAAAGGACCAAGAATTGAGCCCCAGAACTATTACACTTATACTACTACTACTACTACTACTAATAACGCTAATGCTAATGCTAATATTGTAGTGTATTTGGAGTTTGAGAAGAGACAGAACCAGTAACAGAGGCTGATAAGAAGCAGCCGGTGATATGGAGAAAAAATGGACCAAAAGAGTGCGGTGTCCTAGAAGTCAAGAGAAAAAAGTAGACCGAGGAGCAGAAAATGATTAACCATGCCAAATGCTGCTGACAGTTCACCTGAGATCATTGCCAGCCAGATCATGTGAGGATCTTTGCAAAAACAAGCTTTGGGACTTTCTCGTTATTTGTTCCGTTAGAAAATATTTCCAGCTTGGGTGTCAGAGGAGTAGCAGCAGTAGTAACAGCGGTAGTGACAGTAGTGTGGTAGTAGTAACAGCGGTAGTGTAGTAACAGTAGCAGTAGCAGCAGCATGCTCCAGGCATGTTGATTATCTCTCTGCACCCTCATTGTTATCCTTTTCTTTATGGATGAGGAAACTAATACACAGAAATGTTAACTAATTTTCCCAGAGTCACACAGCCAGTAAGTGATGGATCCAGAATTCAAACCCAGACATTCTGATCCCAGAGCCTTTCTCCTGATCCCTCTGCTGTGCTGACACTCAGGATGTGGGAACAGTGGCCTCCTTAGGGCTGTGCTTGCAATGAATTACATTTTAAGCATCGGATTCTATCATCATTTATTATGAAAGTCAGGCTGCTTATCTTGTAACCATTCTTCTAGCATATGTTGGTTTTATTTATTTATTTTTATTTTTTATTTATTTTAAGTTATTTTTTTTTCTTTTTTGGGTGGCTGGTTGGTATGAGGAACTGAACCCTTGACCTTGGTGTTACAATGTTTTTATTATTTAATTAATTAATTACCTTTATCTCAATCTAAAACCAAGTTATCGAATAGGGCAGCCACTTTTCTTCCATCAATCATTGTAATACCTGGCATATGGGAGGTAGGGAAATGATAACTTCTATTTCCTCACAATTTGCCAACCAGACTCAGAAGGTAATATGCAAATGTTAACAAACTCTTTCATGATTACTCGTGTTTTCAATAGAATAAAAATAGGTATGTTTCCTATGTCATTTAAGTATAAACAGCATGTCAAATTTTTGCACTGCATATAAACAAAATGTTACCTTTGAATTAGAAACATTACAACTGTGGATAGTGCAAAGAATGAGTAACATTTATCCCACTTCAAATTTGGCCTTATAGTCACTTATGTTTATTTCATGTTTCTTTAAAATAGATACTAACACACTTCCTATTCTTTCTAACAACGTAGCATGCTTCAACACAGTACAAAAATATGCATTTGGCCATAAATTATTTTAATCATAGTGACTATTTAAATCCCTTTTTGAAGTGATAAATTGGAGATGATGAGGGGCGAGCCCAGTGGAAACGTCTGCAGGCAGGCAGGGGAGCATCTCTAACTTTGGTTTTCTGTTGTCTACCTACGGCACAGCAAGGTGGGCATAGTGTGATTTCAAACCTCACAAAGGCAAGAGACAAAAATTAACACAAACTCACACTCTCATCTTCAAACCCTACTCACCTTGGGAATGACAATGGATATATATCCAATGGAACCTCAAATTCAATATGTCTAAAATGGGACGTATTCTTAATTTTTCTTTTTGCTTCAGTCTCTCAACTCTCTAATTCTTTACCATACCAGTATATCAATCATATTAAAGCCTTATTCTGTCTTTTCTTCTGAAAAATCTTTAATGACTGCCTATTGTCTACAAGATCCATATAATCCCCTCTAGTTTGAGCAGGTTGACTAGCTAAGGCAACAGCCATTCCTGACACTTTTTCTTTGGCACTCCCACTATGAAGTCTGGAAAGCAGATACTGTTTTTTCTGTGCCTCTCTGGCAGCTACAAATAGCCATTGACTCATTTTTGGATGATGAGATATAAGACAACTGGGGGATTCTGAGAAAACCTTTGCTTTTTGATAAAAAGAACCCATGTGGTTGTTGCTATTCTTTCTCCCGACTTCCTGTCTTGAATGTGGATATAATGACTGGAACTTATTCATCTATCTTATGGCCATGAGGAAACAACCAAGGATAAAAAATCTCTTAGGATGGTAGAGCAGAAGTAGAGAGATCTTGGCCCATGAGAATTCTGTTGAGCTGCTAACACAATCCTGAGACTGCCTAATTCTGGATTTGTCACTGAGAAAACAACAAATTGCTTTATGTTTTAATCAGGGTTTCTGTTTCTTACAGAAGACAGTATTCCTAACTAATTCAGCTACAGTATCTGATTTGAAACTGTCATTTCAAGCACATCTATCTTTACTTGGCTGCTTGATCCCTGTGGTTCAGAAAAATCTTCACCAGTTTTCATATCTAGAACATTTTCCAGCCTTTCCTGTTATTCATGTTATTTCCTCACCAAAGAATTTCTTTTTTGTATTCTTCCACCAACAACCATTTCTCTTTGTGGTCTCTAGTATTGCTATATAGCCTTCAATGTCCAGCTTACATTCCACCTCCTTGTGAAAACTTTCCTGATCTTTCTGGAGCTGATAGCTTACTTTTTTGAATTCCTATGAAACGTGGCTCTGTATGATGAAAAGCACACACACCAAATCCCAGAATATAATTGTTTATGTACTTGTCATCTCATTTTCTAAATTGTAACCCTTGACTGAAATTTGACTATGTCACTATTATCTCTTGAGGAGGGGCTGAAATTAGGTGTTCAATTTTTTCTCTAAATAAGTAGATGAATGAATAAAGGAAATGGATAATAAGTGTCTAAAATATAAAGTAGATTAGATATAACAGAATTGAGAAGTGGTGAAATAGGCCAGACCCCATAGATAGAGTCAAAGAGCAGAGTATTCTATTACTGTAAAGAGGTCATGAAAACTTTCATCTAGGAACAGGACAACCTAAATGAGGTTTTGGTCAATTGCAAGAGATGTAATAACTCTTTGGTCTCAAGTCACATTGTGACTGTTGTGTGTGGTAAGCTTTTGTTTGTTGTGTTTGTTACATTTAATGGGAATTGGGCACATAATTCTATATATCCTACAAGGAAAACTGGACCCATAAAATATTCTAATTAAAAATTGTATTCTTTGTGGTTTTATTCACATGTTTTCTTTGTATTATAACCTAATATTCTTGCTTAGAAAAACACATTTCATTGTTTTTGAGTCATTTCCCCATCTTGAGTTTATTAAACTTGAATTAAAATAAATTATTCTAAAAACAAAGCTCTGTTTTCTACACTGGAACTTGAAAAACCGTTGAAACTCAATAAAGTTAAAATTCAAAACATTAAGCAAAATTGTCTTGAAAATGGTAAGGCTTCACCCATCTCAAATATAGATATTTATTACAACAACATGAGAGCCAATCTTTGTCCCTTAGTCTTTTCCAGTTGGGCTATTTGATTAATGTGATGTTAAATACCTAATATTAGGTAACAAATTAAATTACTCATCCTGTTCTTAGCCTTTTCCCACCTACTTCTAGAAGCAAAGGGTGGCTGAGGATAAACAGCTCCATGAGGAAGAATAAATACCCTTATATATGTTTACAGACAGGCCTATCCATGGCCTTAAAGAGGGACAGAGAGAGAAAAAAAAAGGCTTTGGGAGAAAATACTTTAAATATTTATCTTTCTCTTCCCATTATGTTTTATAAATATGTATTACAGAAGAAAAAATGCTCAGCCAATTAAGAGAGCTCACTAGCAATCCCTAAGGACTTACCATCACTACTAGATCTTGATGACAGCCAGCATCCTGAAGAAATATATCTAAATCACTGACTATTTTTTTAAAGTTGAGAAATCCAGAAAAGTCATAGGTCTTGATTACAGATTCTGGCACAATCTCAATAACAGTTTTTAGACATAATGTCCTTTCAGTTGTAAACCCACATATGGGTCCTTTACTGGCCAAGTTCAGAGCCAATTTCATCATGCAAGCCTGGAACCCTATCTACTCCTTTCTTATCTTTCAGCAGTTTTCAAGAAGACAGTCTTCCTTATTTCCAGAAAGTAATCACCCGTTCTTTAAACTTCATGTCACTAATATTACTCATCACAGTGGAGGAATGGACAAGGGTAATCATATTTATTTTTTAAATTTTGGAAACAGCCCAAGGTTCCAAATCTCTTTCACAATTGTCTATGTAGTTTCTTAGTCTATGATTGTTCATTTTCTCAGATGTTATTGGAAGTTTCCTTAGTTCGTTTATTCATTCATTCACTCCTTCATTCAACAAATATTTATCATGTACCAACTATGTGACAGACACTGTTCTGATCTCTGGGGATACATCAATGGACAAACCTTTCATGAAGTTTGCAATCTAGTGGGGAGAAATAATTATAAACAAACAAAATATCTACTGGGTAGTAATAAGTGAAAAGAGAAAATTAAGCAGAATTATGAGAAAAGAGAAAGTTGAGTGGGAGGGCTGCTCTGATAGTATGCATTTAGCAGGAACTGAAAGAAGTGGATGGGGTACACTATGTTGATATCCAGGAGAAGAGTCATTTAGGCAGAGGAAATAGGAAGTGCAAAGGTCCTAAGTATGCTTGATGTGTTCAGAGAATGGCTGGGGCCAGTGTGGCTAAAGCAGAAGTAGCAATGTGTGTGAGGTTGGAGGAAATGACATTAGATAAGACAGAGCTGGGGCCAGGTCAGGGTCTTTGTTGTCCATTTTAAGGGCTTCAGCATTTCCTCCAAGTGAAATGGTAAGCCATGGAAGAATTTTTAGCAGAGGAGTAACACGATCAGACTTAAGTTTTGGAAGGATCACTTTGTCTTCTTTGTTGAGAACAGACTGTTAGAGATCAAGTTCATAAGCAGGGAGAACAGTTAGGAGGCAATTGCAATAATGCAAATGCTAGATGAGTTCTTGTCTTAGAAACGTATATATCTAGGCCAGTCTGGATTAGATGCTTAAGCATGATGTTCACCTCATGGCTAGCTTCCAAGTGTAGCGTTTTTTCAGAAACATTTATAACTTGCTGCTGTGTATTGAATGTCCCCCCAAACTCTTTGAAACTTAAGTTCCACTGTAACAGTGTTAAGAGGGTGGGAAATTCTATTATGGTAATTAAAGAGTGGGGCCTTAAAGAGGTGATTAGACTGTGAGGATTGTGTCCCTGTGAATGGACTGATCCATTCATGGAGTAATGGGCATGGTTCTGCAGTCAAATGCTCTACCACTGAGCTATACCCCCGCTAATGGGCATGGTTCTGATGGCTTTAAAAAGACAGCAAGTGAAGAAGTCAGCTCTCTCTCTCGCTCAGCCACTTTTGCCATGTGAAACCTTTCCATCACTATAAAGTCACCGTTAACAAGGCCTGCAGCAGATGTGTTCCCTGGACTTTGGACTTCCTAGCCTCCAGAACTGTAAGGAATAAATTTTATTTTATTATAAATTACCCAGTTTCAGGTATTCTGTTATAAGCAACAGAAAATGACTAATACACTTTCTCTTATTTCTGTGCATGGACCAACATCCTCCCAATCCACCTACACCCAAGACAGCCTCTGCAGCACTATCCTAGGGGAGGAAGACGCTTGGCCTTTTGATGTTCAAAGATTTTTCCTCTGGGCTTCAAATGTTACTGCTGGAAACGTGCATTTGTAACCTTTTCCTCTTCCGAGGTATCTCTGACACCTCTAGGTCTGAGAAATTCTCTTCCATCCCTTCATCCGTTTTTTATCCTCTTGATTTTACCTGCAGTACATTCAATCACATATTACCAAAGCAGGTCCTGGCTTTAGCTGGAACTCAGTCTCCTTACCTGTTGTCAATGGCACCAGAAATGAGTCTTTCTGTAGCTGACATTCTCCCTGTGGTGGCTGACATCATCCGAGGGGGACCAGCACCTCATTCTTTAGCATTAGTAGAATTTTTCTCACTTCCTCTACCCTTCAGACCCCCTAAAAGTTCCTATTTCCAGTCTGAGAGATGACTCTAATCCAGAGCTCATTTTAGAAGCAATAATGATTGACAGCCCCTGAGCCTTCATTCAATTTTTCAGTTATGATCACCTTCTCCCGTTACCTATGCCAGAGGTTGCTGGCAACCCACCAGCCATGTCAGCTCACAGATGTGCTTTGTTTGGCCCATACAGTGCTTTTAAAAAGTTTTGAATAGTTGCCCACACTTAAAAATGATGAGATTTATATAAAAAATTGAGTTTTTCCATTTCTCTTGAAAAATGGGAAGACTTGACTAAACCAGGTATGTATGCTTGCATATCAACAGTCAGCTGGAGTTGAATAGCAGCTGTGTTGTTCGACAAGGTGCTCTGCAGTTCCCCATGGCCTCACTAAGCCTGTTCCACTCTCCATCAAGTTCCCTGCCTGCCAGGTCCCTCTAGACATTTGAGTGCATCACCTATGATTTCTACTCTCATTCTCCCACACATCCCACTATCCTTTCCAGAACTATTCTAGGGCATTCCAGTGTCCATAAAGAATTAAGGACAATGAGAGTAATCTCTCATTAATAATCTCTCATTATTAATAACAATAACAACATTTCCCAGCACATGGAAAAGAATGAGACATAACTTTCATACAGGAAAGAGTGACCAATTTCTAATGTCTTTTCAAAATAAGAGTCTAAATTGATGTTGGCTAGTCTTCCAGTTTATTGCAACCTGGGTAACCATTGAACATGCACTCTGACCTTCCCTTTGGTCTAGCCCTGCTCAGACCCAATCTCTTCTAGCAAAGTCTCCTGAAATAGGATTTATAGAAAGACCAACAATGCAGTGCAACTGTGGACAAAGATACTGGTGCTGGATTTTCGGTCACCACTTCTGACCTAATGCCAGAATTTCTGTTGCCTTTTGGGTCATTTTCATATGCCTGTATGATGAGAAGAATTCTCCAATATCCCGTTAGAGTTACTGAGCAGTCTCAGTTCAGTGGAGTATAAATATGTAAGGATTTATTTCTTCCAGTCACTGCCTTCAACCATACCCAATTCATTCTCCAGTTCGTGTCACTTAATACCATCTGGAATCTATCCCATAAACTTCCAGTCATTTTGAGTCATTAAACTCAGTTATTTTAATATCAACCTCAAATTTGATTTGAATCCCTTCCCTCCTTTGTGATCTTTCTGTGTGGCCCATGTGGGGGTCTGTCAGAGGACCCCTGTAGGACCCTTCCACTCCACAGTTTCTGACCAGCAGATCCAGCTCTAATTCCATCTACCATTAGGTCAGGTCACCATCCCATTGCTTCTTGTTACTGGGATCCCGTTGCTCAGGTGGTCACCACCATGGGCAGGGCAAGACACCTAAAATCTTGTTAATTTCTGTGGTACCCACTTGACTCACTTATCTTTGCCACAAACAGTGGCGGGACAGACCAGCCCCGCTCTCCTTCCTGCTGTCTCTCTTTAGGTGCTTTTTCCCACACCCAGATAGGCACAGGGACAAATTAATCAGTTTATGGCCTAAGCAAACCTCTAACTAGGGAATTCACCCATTCCACTGAGAGTGCAAATCTTGCAGGTCCCAGCCTCCGAGCTCTTCTCTTAGAGCCTTTCTGTTACTTGCTTTGTGAGGGGCATACCCTCCTCTTCTCTCTGGGGAAGAAAGGTGAATCATCTCTCACCCCAAACCCTACAGTTTTCCCAAGGTCAAGAAATCCACTGTCTTACCCTTTTCTCTCCCCAGTTTTTTGTTCATCAAGGCGAACTAGGGGACGGTCGTGTGTGGTAGGCTCAGCTCTGCAGAGTCTTTGTAGGCCTTGAGAGAGGTGTGTGGTCCTGTTGGCTGCTCTCTTCAGAACTCAGGGACTTTACGATTTCACATGTGTTCTCTGTTCTCAGCGCTGGTGCCAAGTCTGGGAAAACCTTGCTCAGCATCTTGCTACACTATTCTATTTGAGCTGGCTGAATCAGGTAGTGTACCTCTAATTATGAGTGACAGAGAACCCGACTCAAAATGGCTCTGCCGGGCCGGCCCGGTGGCGCACTACTACAGTGCGCCGCTTGGGAGCGTGGCAGCGCTCCCGCCGAGGGTTCGGATCCCACATACAGACCAGTTCCCGCTCACTGGCTGAGCGAGGTGCGGGTGCAGCACTGAGGGTTGCGATCCCGTTGCCGGTCCCGGTCCGGTACAGGCGCAACACTGAGGGTTGCGATCCGTTGCCGGACACAAAAAAAAAAAAAAAAAAAAAAAAAAAAATGGCTCTGCCAATGAGGAATATTATCTCACTTAAATAGTTCAAGTGGCTTCAGGCCATATTGATTCCTCACTCAAATGGTGTCCCCAGGTCCCTAGTTCAGTTGGTTTCTCTGGGTGAAGAAAGAAGTGATAGATGAAAGAGTTGTGGGGTCCTTGTGGAGGCCCACCAGGCTCACATCATCACTTTCCAGTTGCTCAAACAAAAGTCCTGCAACATGACTTGGATCACGTGCCTGTCCCTGACTATACCACAGAACTCAGAAACAGCTGATGCCACCTTGAGAGCCAGTTGAAGTTTGAAAATAACTTCTCTCCATCCCTCCTTGCCTCCTATGGTATCCATCAAAGAAGGCCATAGATTTCCCAATCACATCCAAACATAACCTGTGGGTGCTAGACACACACTAGGACCAAGTCTAAGCTGCGGGCTTGGCCATATAATGGAGCTACTGCTGGGCTTCAGAGGGGTACAAAGAATACTTGTTAAAAGTTTAGGCCTTGGAGTAAGAGACTTGGATCCAAATCCTTTCTCCACCTTGGGTAAGTACTTAACTTCTTTGACACTCAGTTTTCCTAGTTTCTTATCAACCCAGGTCATTAAGGGGATGAAATAAAATGTGCCTGGTACAGTTATTATTATATAATGCTTGGTACCATTAGACACTCAACGAATACTATTTTAATTGCTAAGCACCTCCTCCTTTGTGCACAGAAAGCAATACTATGGGAAAAAATGTGCTAAATTATGAAGGATTCTTCCTGCACTTCCTAGAAGGGGCCAATTCAACAATGTTATTTGAAGTGGTAAGCAGATTTTCCTGCCATTTCTCCTATTACTCTTTGTACATTACAGTGGAGGACCCAGTGTGAGAGATGGAGGGTGGAGGTGGCCTAAGTGTATGAATTGTCTTAAGCACTGAGTTTGTATGTGTGTGTGTGTGTGTGTGTGTATATATGTATAGATGTGTGTGTGTATGTGTATATATGTATAGATGTGTTTTTGTGTGTGTGTGCATGTTTATGTGTATATATGTATAGATGTATTTGTGTGTGTGCGTAACTGGGATGTTCATGCTAGAATTAAACTAGCATAGATTCACTGATAATATCCAAAGAGCAACACAGGACGCTTTGGAGAATATGCCAAATTTGAAACACCTGTGAATTTAGCAACACCCACAAGACATTGCTGAGACTTTCTCCTCTTAGATATATTCCCGATAAAACGGGGAAAATCAAGGTATTTTTGTTTTGTCATTTAAAGAAAAGCAATTTTGCCCGAAGTTCATATTTAAGCAAATTGTAAAAATATTGATAACATGAATTCGTATTTTTAAATGAATTTTTAACATTTATTTTAAAAAATTAAATAATACTGGACTTAAATCTGAGAGTTTTGTGTTTTTAATATATCAACTAGAAACCATACCTTTCTGTAACATAAAATATTACTTTCTTGGGAGACATTAACAATGAAGGTAACCTGAATTATGTTGAAATGTTTGGTGTAACTGTGTAAATATAAAATGCAACAATAGCCTGTTATTTTTAAATCGGTCTTTCATTTATTCTGAGAATAAGATATCAACTGGTGCCCTCTTGTGGAAGTGATTATTTTAGATGTTGGAAAAGAAACCCCTGTGCAACAGCATTGTGGCGTACCTATCACGGATGTATTTTTTTTCCAGACACTTGCTATGACTTCGAATTAATCATATAGTTTTGTTTATATACAAAGTCAAAGATAAGATATTAACATGCATCATAACAGTGGTCCTCACAGATTTACACTACAAGACTTTTTTTCTTAAGTAAATCTTCAGGTGTCATCAGATTCAACTGTTCTAAGAACTTCAATCAGATCTCATTCAGGTATGTTTGTATTTCACCTCAAAAAGTTGAACCATATAAATACATTGAAATACAAATAAAAATACTTCTTAAAAGCTTTAAACCTATGGTGTCACCATCTGTACTTTTTTCCTCTGGCACCTGCCCTGCCGAAAGTTCTCTTGATGCCTCATCCCCCAGGTATAGGTTCTGACCCAGACCTGAACTAGTTCTGACCAGGTGAGAAATCCTCCAGGAACATCAGCCGCCATGTCCACCTTCACCTCCACCTTTTTAGCAGCTGGTCACCTTTGCTATATGTCAGTATATAAAGAAGAACAGTCATACTTGTCCAAGACTAAAAGTATGAGTAATTCTTGGGATATAGAATTCTCTGGTATTCAGGGGCCGGCCCGGTGGTGCACTGCTACAGTGCGCCACTTGAGAGTGTGGCGGCGCTCCCGCCGAGGGTTCGGATCCCACATACAGACCGGTTCCCGCTCACTGGCTGAGTGAGGTGCGGGAGCAACACCGAGGGTTGCGATCCCGTTGCCGGTCCCGGTCCGGTACGGGTGCGACACTGAGGGTTGTGATCCGTTGCCGGTCACAAAAAAAGACAAAAAGGAAAAAAAAAAAAGAATTCTCTGGTATTCAAGGTATTCAAGGAGAGGTTGGTCAGCTGCTTAGTGGACACATGGCAGAATGTACTCAAGTTCAGTTAGTTATTTGGACTCAATAATCTTCATGGTCCCTCCCGACCTGAGATTCTAAAGCTCTCTTATTTAATCTGATGGCCAGCCCCACTGAATGCATAGTGGCTCCTCTTCAGTCCTAAGATGATCATGAAGATTTGAATCTAGTCCTCGCAGGATTGGTCTGGACCTGCCTCTGGAATTAATCTAAGTAAACCCTCAGAACCTTCAAAGGGCCATTCAAAATGCACATTTATTAGGCACTGGGCCATAACAGAGATATGAGGATCTTTTGCCATTATTTTTAAACATTTGTAAATAATGGAGGAATATATAGATTATCTCTAGTAGAAATTTGTCAGGTATAATTAAGGTGGGATATCAATTGAGATAGGCAAACGAGGCAAGATAGAAGGTGTAGGTGCACATACTCGAGGAAAACCTGGAAACATCCTAGGGTAAAGGACAATGTGTGGGCTTTAGGGCACAAATGACCCAGATTCAAACCCTGGCTCTGTCCTTCCTAGATGGTAAGTGTCTGAGTTTCTGTCATCCGTAAAATAAGAATGATTTTACTTATCCCACAGGGTGTTACAGGAATTAAATGGCATAAAAAATAAGAAGCACACAGCATGGTACTCGGCACACAGAAGACTCTCAGAAAATGCTAGCTTTTCTCATTAAGGGGGAAAAGCAATATAATAGGTGAGGTAATGGCCAGAACAGGACCCTGATGTGTAAAGCCTTTAATAGGCAGGACGTGGGAAGAGGGAAACACTAAACAAATATTTCTTGTATGTAATTAAATTGTGTTCACTGATTATCCATGAAAGTCTTATCTTACGTATCAGGAGACTCTCTCTCTCTCTTCTCTAAAATTTTATATTATTTTCCCCAATAATCTTTGATTATTAGCTGGGGCACATTTTAATCTCTCAGCTTTTGGATTCACACAGTGTAAGTGCTCTTAGGTGACTTGGAATTATATATATGTATGAGCAGAACACTGTAATTTGTACCTCCCTTGCCTTTGCATTAGGGACATCTCTGACAGCTGACATCGAAAGCTTTTAGAAAACATCTTCTAGTCCCTGCAATGAGGTGTCCATGGGGGACTCTGATAGTTAAGACCTGACTATGCGATAGCTCAAAGTTGACTATGGGATTGGTCAGGTCTACAGACTTTGTGATTACAGTTTATGCTAGGAATTCATTTCTGAAGACCTAGTAGCATTCAAAGGATGAACAGTTTAAGACAAATTCAATTGGAGAATAGTATTTGTAATTATTAGCTAAAGTAATGCCACCATGTGGCAAGAGCAAAAATAGCAGGTACTCAGAGAGCCAGTCTGCAAGTAGCAATTCCTTATTCATTTTTAATTAATTGATTTTAATAATTTTGTTAATTGACTTTAATTAATTTATTTTTATTTTAATTACCATTGTTTCTAATATTACACAAAATTAGACTTTATTACTGTTTTTTAAATTATTTTTATTGAAACATTGATTGTACATATTTATGGGGTACAGAGTTATATTTCAACACATATATACAATGTTTGATGATCTAATTAATGTAATTAGCCTATTCATCATTGCAAAACTTAATCATTTCTTTGTGATGTGAACATTTGATCTCCTCTCTTCTAGTCATTTGATAACATGCAGTTAATTATAGATTCCTGGGTTGAATGTACACCAATACAACCTATTTTTTCTATCTAGCTATAATTTTACAATTTTTAAATTGATGACTTCAAATGCATGTAATTCAAATGTGCATAAAAGTTAACAGCCCTAGAACTTACTTTTTGTGATCAGAACTTAATGTGGACAACAAATAATAAAATGGGCACCTGAAGCTAAATGAAATGTGAGAAAGTCTGCACTTGGATAATGTTAAGTAAGCGTTAGACTGCTACACTTTGTTTAGAATTCTACTAATAATTTGATTGATTCCCTGAGTAAAATTAATGCATAAGATGCGAAGAGAATTGACCAGCATTAAAAAAGTAAGGGTGGGCTTTTGTGGTCAATATGGTGGACTGACCATATGCTAATTTAAATAAAAGTGAAGAAATTTCAACAGGATACTGTAGTGGATTGAATTATGTCCCCCCAAAACTCACTAAAGCTTGAATTGTGTCCCCTAAGTCTTATGTATTAGAAACTTAGCCCCCACTGTGACTGTTAAAAGGGTGGAAATCCTATTATGGTAATTGAAAGGTGGAGCATTGAAGAGGTGATTGGATTGTAGGGCTGTGCGAATGGATTAAAAATAGTAGTCATGGGAGTGGTTCTGAGGGTTTTAAAAGAGGAGAGAGGAGAGTTTGTCTCTCTCTCTATTCTCTCTGCTTCCATCATCTTGCAATATGAGACCCCTGGGTCACTGTTGCCACCACCAGATGGACTTTGGACTTCCCTGCTTCAAAAACTGTAAGCAATAAATTTCATTTTCTTTATAAAATACCCAATTCCAAGTATTTTGTTATAGTTAACAGAAACAGACTAATACAGATACATTCACAATGACAGAGAGAGAAAGAGAGGGAGATAACTGGAGACTGACAGAGAGAATCAATGGGTGAGATGTTAGCGAATACCTGAAAGAAGAGCAGCTGGAGGGATAGGATGGAGGGCTTGTGACGTGGTCTCGGGTGCTCCGGGAGGAAGATACGACTAAGGAGGTTTTGATTAGGCCTCAGAAACGTGCAGCTGGAGAGAAAGCACAATGGTGTGTGGGAGTGCAGAGCTAAAAACAAGAGTTTTAACTTAAGATCTATATCTGGAAGAGGTGACCCTAAGTTCCCAAACACTACTCTCTCTATAAGCACAGAACTCCAGGCAGCGAGACCCTTGTGCACTAAGAAACAGATTGGAATGTATCTCTCGGCTTTTATTCCATACACTATGGGAAAAGCCTCTCCTTCTGTCAAGATCGAGTAACATGGACCAGATTTATCCCTCCAATTAAAACAGCTAAAAATCTGAACAAAATACATAAAAGAACAGTTCTCAGGGCCCTGAATATCCGGCAATGAAGAACAGTGACTACTGAAATCTAGGAAGCGAATGAGGTAGACACTACAGTTGACCCAGCTCACTGCCCGGAGAGAATTTCCAGACTGCAATACAGGAGGGAGAACCCAGGCAGAAACCAGTGGTTGGTCTCCTTGAGTTGAGGAGAAGGAGATAAGAGTCTGGGGAAGCCAAGGAAGGTGGACCACTAAAGAAGAGAGACCAGTACAGAAAGAGAACTCTGGAGACTTGCTGAGGGTCTTCTTTACGCATTCAGTCAAGTACTGATCAGCACATGCGTGTGAGGAAACTACACAAGGCCAAGGAAAGAATCACAGCAGAGGATCAGAAGAAAAAATCTACAGGGCTCACAGATCCAGGCTTAGTGTTTGCTCTCTCCAGCTGACTGGAAATTCTCAGACTCATTGGACATTAGGTAGAGTACTCAGAACAATTCTTCCTCAGAAGTGGGTACAATTAACCACTGGCTTGATCCTGCTTAACAAAAAGTTGAAAGTCAATCCCAAAAGAGTTAAAATGTTCTAAGTAACTTAACTTGCCCCATAACAAAGGTCAAAAATATTTATAGGAATTCAAAAGCATCCTCCTCATCCAACAAAGTAAAATTCAGTGTCTGGTGTCCAGCCAAAAATTACCAGGCTTGCAAAGGATCAGAAAAATATCACCCATAATGAGGAGAAAATCAATCAAATTGACCCAGAATTGCCTCAGGTGACAGAATTCATAGACAAGACATCAGAGATACAAAAAGAGACTTAAATTAAAAATTTAGGGATGAAAACTAAAGCATTTGAAATAAATATACAGTGGATAGTATTAACAAAAAATGAGACAATGCTGAAAAAAGATTAGTGAACATGAAGACATAGCAATAGATTACAAAATAAAACACAGAAGAAAACGAGACTGGAAAAAAAAATGTGAACAGAGCACAAGTGAAGCCTAATATATGTGTGATTGCAATTCCCACAGGAGACGGAGGGATAGAGGAGAGAGAAATTATTTAAAAAAATACTAGCCTGCACAAAATCTTCCAAATTTGGTGAAAACCATAAACCCACTGTGTTTTGAAGCTCAGTGAACCCCAAGCACAGGAACCATGAGGAAAAGTACACTAAGACATATCATATTCAAATTACTTAAACAAATGATAATGGGAAATCCTTAAAAAGCGGACAGAGAGTTAAAAAGACACATTTTGCATAGATGTGTATAGAGGAACAAAAGTAACCGAAGAGACAATGAAAACCAGAATGCAGTGGAGCAACATCTTCAAAGTACCTAAAGAAAAAATGATCAACCTAGAATTACACAGTTGTTGGACACAGTGTCCTATATGTCAAGTAGATCAAATTGGTTAATTGTTTATCCAGATCTTCTATATGCCTATTGATTGTTGTCTGCTATCAGTTACTGATAGGTGGGTATTAAAATCCCCAAATATGATTGTGAATTTGTCTATTTTTGTTTTTAGTTCTGTCAATATTTGTATTTTGAAGCCATGCTATATGGTATATACTAATTTAGAATTGTTATACCTTCCTCTTAAATTGACCCTTTTATTATTATGTAATATGACTCTTTATCTCTTATAATACTTCTTGCTTTAAATTCTATTTTGTCCTATGCAAATATAGTTACACCAGCTTTCTTTAGGTGAGTGGTTTGCACTGTGTCTCTCTTTCCATTTATTTTTAATTTTTTTTAATTATTATTTTTAACATGCCTGCTGTCTTCTTGAGCTCAATTTCCCTATGCCAGGGTTTGGAAAATGCCCTTAAAGAGAAAGCTGGAATGAATGTGAGGTTCACCACATGAACTTTTCTTCTCTCAAGGACCTTAGCCCTTGCTATCTGGTACCTGCAGACAGTTGTTTAATATATCATTCCAGCTTTTATATTTTTTGTGAGAAGGTAAGCCTGAATCTAGCTACTCCAGCATGACCAGAGCTGGAATTGTCCTGTCTACTATCTAGCTTTCAACATTTTTCTTGTTGTTGTCTCTCCCAGTCTCCTCATCCTTATGGGTTTATGCCATTTTTTTTTAAACCATAATTTTTCAGAGGGAGAAGAAGTAAACATATGTGCTCAAACTGCCATCTTTAATCAGAAATCCTCATCTGTGCTCTGCTGGAGTTTTGCCTGAACTTGCACCTTTGTGTACTGGCTTGCTGTCTTCCCCTTCCCTATCCACCTTTCCTACTCCCTTTCCAGTATTTCTTAGGAGTATTTCCTTAATAAATAAGTCATTTGTATGTGTGTAAGCTGTCAGAATCAAAATGGAGTCACATGTGTCAAATTCTACAAAAAGATAAGTAAATAAATCCCGGAGGCTGGGAAGGAAGGGTCCTCACACATACGTGCCGATAATAAGAACTATTACAAAGACTGTCTTACCCATACATGCCTGTAACAAAAACTTTTGCCGAGGATTTTTTAAACCGCAGCTTGCTCCATGAGTCACAAGGACAGCTAAGCCGATGTACAAGAACAACTACCTGACACACTTCCACCAATGAGCTGATGTCAGCTCCTGTGATAAACCCAGGTAAACAATGCTCTCTGTTTCAAAACAAATTACATGTACTTTTCTCTCTTGCCTTTAAAAATCTTTCTCTTCTTTTACCTCCCTGAATACATGCATAGTTTACTGTGGCATACTTATTCCCATTGCAATGTTCTATTCCCATTAAACTCATTCTTTTTTCGGAGATCCTCTCTTGGTTTGTAATTTATGTTGACGTATATAAATCTTCATTTTGGGCTGTGCTTCTGGGGAACCAGCCCTAAGATAAGTTACTATACTTTACTATTTGCCTCTTAAGTTAAATATATTTACACTCTATGACCATAGTTTCCATGGTTATTTAAAATTGGTTGTATATTTAAATGGATTCAGTGTTTGCCACTTTTTTAAAAAAAATGGCTTTCATTATATTTCTTGCTTGATTGGATTTTATTATGAGGAAGGTTTTATAAGATAGTCCTATGTGTACTTTATTTCCCACGTTATTTTATAGTCACCCATTGTCTTTATAATTGAATGACAATATGTCTGAACGTAAGACATTTTAGACTCAGTTTCTTTCCCTCAGCATTTTGTAAACAATGTTTCATGTCTTCTGATGCTAAAGGTTACTGTGAAGAAATCACAAGGTGGCTCCATTTTCTTCCACTTAAAAGTAACTTTTAAAAATTCTTTTGGAATAGTTGAAGAAATTTTATCCTTGAAATTCAATAAAGACTAGGAAATATTTCATTGTCCATTATGATGTTGCTGGATTTCACTAGAATATGCTGTGTCCTTTGAATCCGTAGTTTAAAATTTTCCTTTATTTGGGAAAGTTATCTTCCATTACAACCTTTAAAATTCATGTCATATTCCATTTGTTTATTCTTTTTTTTTTTCCTTTTTGTCTTTTTTTCGTGACCAGTAACGGGATCGCAACCCTTGGTGTCGCGCCTGTACCACGACTGGCAACGGGATCGCAACCCTCGGTGTCGCGCCCGCACCACGCTCAACCAGTGAGCAAACCGGTCTGTATATGGGATCCGAACCCTCAGCAGGAGCGCCTCCGCGCTCCTAAGCGCCGCACTCTACCAAGTGCACCACCGGGCCGGCCCTCCATTTGTTTATTCTTATTTGGGAACACAGATTATATTTATATTCTGTGGTCTTTGTATCTACTCTATATTTATTAAGTTCTCTGTAATTGTTTAACTTCTTTTCTTTTTCTCTGTATTGTATTTGTCTCCATTGTCTCCTCCAGACCTGAAGTTCAATAAATAGTCACTAGCCCCCTGTGACTGAATCTAAATTAAATGTTTTTGAAAAATGTAAAGTCCAATTCCTTGGCTGTACTAACCACATTTCAAGTGTTCTGGAGGCAGTTGTGGCTGTATAATTGTGGACAGCACAATTATAGAGCATTCCAGTAATTGCAGGACATTCTACTGGACAGTGCCACTTAGAGCTATAATTGAGTCTCTGTTGCTTGTGGGGTTATTTCTCTTTCTTATTGATTTATAGTTTGGTTCCATAAAGGTATTATGTTAGTCTTCAATATTTTCCTATAACCTTTTATTTCTACTTTGTGGTTTTTATCTTCTCCTTGAAGTCTTCTTATGGAAATTTGTGACTGTATAAACTCTCTCATAATTATAAAGCATGTTGGGGGATTATCCCATTGGGAGGGGGCTTGTTTTTTACTGCCACATATATACTTTTTTAATGTCTCATTTTAATGTACATTTTTCCATATTAGTTTCATTTATTTATTTTTGGCTGAAACATATTTTTCCCTTCTTACGCTGGTTTATATCTTATTTTTTGTTTGTTGCTTATTTTACCAGCATTGCACCTTTGCATACTGGCTTGCTGTCTTCTTCTTCCCTATCCACCTTTCCCACATAGAGCCTTTCCTTAATAAATCACTTGTATGTGTGAAAGTTGTCAGACTCAAAATGGAGTCATATATGTCAAACTCTACCAAAAAAATAAACCAGTAAAGCCAGAAGGCTGAGAAGGGAGGGCCCTCACGCATACACATGAATGGTAAGAACTATTATGAAGACTCTCTTATCCACATATGCCGGTAACACGAACTTTTGCCTTCTCAAACTAACATAAAAGATTTGTCTGAACCTATTTATGCCGATTATAGTGTGGCTGAATTCACCCTGACCCCTTTCCTATCTTTTTTCCTTACTTTATGAGCTATACTGGAAGGGTCAGCAAATATGGCCTGTGGGACTAACTGGCCCATCTCCTAGTTTTGTAAATAATTTCACTGAAACAGAGTGACACTCATCCATTTACTTATTGCCACTGGCTGCTTTCATGCTACAACAGCAGAGCTGAGCAGCTGTGACAGAGATCACATGACTTGGGATGTTTAAATACTTACAGCCTGGCCCTATACAGAAATGTTCGCTAATTCCTGAAATACAGTGAAGGAAAAATTATCTGTAGCCCAGGGCATGGAGAAGGATGAGAATAGGGTTGGAGAAGATCCTCCATTAGCCAAACTAAGCTCTGTTTACTCTTTTGCAGTTTTGTTAAACGTCTTCAGCCTGTGTTTACTCCATGTCTTTGTCATTTTGAGCTGCCATAACAGAGTACTATAGACTGGCTGGCTTGGAAACAACAGAAATGTATTTTTTACAGTTCTGTAGGCTGGAAGTCTAAGATCAGGGTGCCAGCATAGTCAGGTTCTGGTGAGGAGGATTCTTATCTGGGTTGCAGACTAACAACTTCTTGCCATATCCTCACAGGACAGAGAAAGCATGCTAACTTTCTGGGATCCCATTTATAAGGACAGTAATCCTATTCATGAGGGCTACACTTTTGAGACCTAACTACCCTCCGAATGCCCACCTTCAAATACTATCAGCTTGGGGTTTAGGATTTCAACTATTCATTTTGGGGGGGCATGCACTCCATAACAATTTCGTAAAGCCAGGCATATCCTTTTTGAGTCCAGAGATAAATTTGGGCTTCAGATTGTCCTCAATCTCTAGTTCAGTTTGGACCTTGGACCTTTTGCTACTTTTAAGGAGAGGTAGCCCAGCTTGTGCTCTTACCCTGCATTTAGGCATCAGTCATTTCTACTACCAAAGAGATGAAAGTTTTGTGAACGGTGGGTTTGGCTTCCTTATTGAGCACTTTTGATACTAGGAGGACTTTTCCTGGGCTGTCCACCAAGGGCTCTGGGCTCAGCCTCTGCCCTCACCTGCAACTGCCTCAGGTCTTCTCTTTATTTCTGAAAGGGGTGGGTCTTCTATTTCTATGAAGATTTCTTCTTCACCAACTGCCCTTTGGTGAAATTTTTCAGGTTTTTGTTTTCCTCAACTCTCCTCCATAACACTTCTGAAAAGTCAGTGTTAGGAGCTTTCTATAGCCCACAGTATGTTCCTTAAAAGAGCTTTGGTTTTTATTGGTTAACAACTCCCATGTGTTGTATTTTTCTTTTCTTTTTTTTTGTCCTTTTTGAGACCGGCCGCACCGCGCTCAGCTAGTGAGCGCTATGAGAGCACCAGTCATCCCTATATAGGATCCGAACCCGCGGCGAGAGTACTGCTGCGCTCCCAGCGCCGCACTCTCCCGAGTGCGCCAGGGGCTCGGCCCTTTTTTTCTTTTTAAAAAAATCTCTTTGTTGTGCATATCTTAGATTTTTGGAAGAATAAAATTTTGAGATCTGGCTTTCCTCTGCCATATGAAACTGGGAGATTGCACACTTGTTTAAGAAAATGATCAGTGAAGAACATATTTGCAGAAATCTCTTTAGCTAATTCTTTCATTGTTAAAGTGAAGAATTTGCAATTGAAATAAACAACCACAAGGGGGAGTGCTTCTTGTGACCTAAATTGCCTTGAATAAACAAGTGTATATCCTATATGCTGGGTTTTGTTTTTATTTAAAACGACCAATTAATAAAATTACACAAGAAGGATGTAATATTTTTAAATAATCTCATTCAATCACAAAACTGACTCAATAATATTTTGTACACCTACAAGATGTGTGGCACTCTGCTGGGCTGTTTTTTAGTAGCATGCTACAAACTCTATGTCTTTACAATTCAGTTGTACAGAAAGGTATTTGAAATTCTGGGTGATCTGTTAAAATGAGTAATTCCACATGAGTTTATATAGAACTGGTCTTTCAAAAAATAACTACAGCATCATCTATTTCTTAATGAGAAATTTAAATACCACTAAGAATACCATAAAGGCACTAATCCAATGTCTATAGATATCACACCACACAGTCTAAACTTCCTCGGAGATACTTAGACACTGTTCACAAATTCTGCAATACTTAAAAAATAAAGGGGTACATGTCGACATATTTGAAAATCATTTCCTTTATGTTTTAACAGAGCACATGTTTATAGGCCCAACCTGCTTAAATAAAGTCACTGAAGCTAAGTAGCATTTTACAGAGTTCCTGATAATAGATCACTAAAATACCTAGGACTAGATACTATTACTAGCTGAAAATGACAGCAGAAAATATGTGGACAGAAAATGGAAGTAGGATATAATTAAAATTTGGTAAGATAATATAAAATATTTAGATTTTTAAAAGTCTGTAAAGTGTAAATGGATGGATGAGTTGACTTTTAGAAATAGATATATAATTTTAAAAATTTCCATTTTAGGCTCAGTTCAACCAGAGGCTGAACTGTAACATGTAAAAGCCGAGTCAATGGTGGCAAGTATTTAATTATACTATTTTAGTTGGGTAGGGAAAACAAAACAAAACAAAAACCATTACCTACCTGTGAAACAATTGACAGAAAATCTAACAATGAATGCTAATTCTGCCAACCATGTCTGGTAAAATTATTTTTCAAAAAATGGAATTAATATTTTTGATAATTTCTTACTATAAGCAAAGTTACTTTCCTGATATTTTAATGGAACCTTCTGTGAAGGTCTGACTTGCTCCTGTATTTCTAGTCCCGCAGAATCCCATTTTATTTCAATCTGAAAATAAAATGGAAGTATTTTTGCCTCAACTTACTTTTTTTAACCTAGTAAGATTTCTTACGGTAAAAATAAGTGGGAAAATGATGTCTCCAACTACGTTTTTACCATTGTAGCTTAAGTAAAATGCAAATACTGCTCCTAATGTTTTTTTGTTCCTAAAATAATTTATTATATTTTACTCTGATCATTCACTGATTTAATTAAGGAATTTATAATAAAAATAAAATCAAAGCCTTTGGAATCAGCTGGGAATTTTCTGGTATCAGTCTTTCCTGCATACCCACAAATTATAGGGAAGGCTATTTTTAAAAAATTGTTTCATATGTAATGTGTAATGAGTAAAAGATGTGAACAAAAAACTTCGCAGAGGAGTATAAGTGGCTAATAACATAAAAAGATTCACCTAATTAATAATTAGAAAATACAAATGAAAATGAGGCAATATTATCAATATACGAGGGGTCTTCAAAAAGTTCGTGGAAAATGCGTATTATGAAAAAGCCATGCATGGATTTCAAAAACTTCTTGCACCAAAATAAACTCGTACTAACTTGTTATAACGTGTCTGAACAGGATCAACTTTGAGACACGAAGAAGGGTAAGACAACAGTTCGGAAAGAATCCCTGTCTGAGCAACATGAATTCTGCTAAAACTGAAGCAGGAACAAACACCAAATTTATGATGAAGCGTGGGTGGAAGAATGGTCGAATCATTGATGCTTTAGGAAAAATTTATGAGGACAATGACCCCCCAAACAAATCATCCGTGTACAGATGGATTACTAGATTTAACAAGGGATGAGACCAGGTTGAAGATGAGGCCCGCAGCAGCACACTATCCACATCAATTTGCGAGGAAAAAAATCATCTTACTCACATCGTAATTAAAGAAGACCGACGAATAACAGCAGAAACAAAAGCCAACACCATAGACACCCCAATTGGTTCAGCTTACACAATTCTGACCGAAAAATTAAAGTTGAGCAAACTTTCCGCTTGATGAGCGCCCAAACTGTCACGCCCAGATCAGCTGCAGCCAAGAGCCAAATTCTCCTGAAGCATTTCTTCAAAGAACTGTAAAGGAGATGAATCATGGCTTTACCAGTAGATCCTGAAGTCAAAGCAAAATTAAAGGAATGCCTATCAAGAGGTGGAAGTGGTCCAGACAAAGCAAAAGCAGACTGGTCCAGAGCAAAGCTCAGGGCAATAGTTTTTTCCTGCTACTATTCTAGCAGATTCAACTCAAGCATCTCCTAGGTGTGGTTTCCTAGAGCACACTCCCCAGGTTCCACCCCCGAGAGATGTAACATATATCCCTGGTATTACACTAAGGTATACGGAGTTACCATTAATGCCTATGACTCTCTCCGATCCAGGACTGTGAACTCCAAGGGGAGGGACGCCTAACTTAATCCACAAGCTGCGCAAGCAATTTACAGCAGAGTCCTGGATGGTAGGAAGTTGGGAGTGTTGGATGGATAGCATGTGGACAAATTACCAAGCAGCTAGTAAAAAAGCAACGTGTCAATTTGATACAGTTCGAATGCTCTGATAAGGCGAATACTCCGTCTTTAAAGAACCATAACCATGTGCCGGATGGTGGGGTAGATGAAAGTGACAAAGAGAGAAGCCTAAAAGTCAGTGAGTGGAAAAGCCTGAACTCTCCTGCTGAGTTATTAGCTACGTCTCCATAACGCAGGTGGCAAGTGTCCCGGGAAGCCCGGCTTCTGCCCTCCTGCAGCACGACCTCCCTCCTGGGCAGAAGGGCACGCACGCTCAGGCTCTTCCCCATTTCCACTCCTACTGCGCGATCTCACCAACGTGACCCAGCTGAGAGAAAACTAACCTCCTAGTGGAGCAGTCAGCCCCGGAAACAGCCAGGCCGGGGGGCAGCAGGGCGGAGCTGGCTGTGCGCATGCTCCGTGCGGGCGCGGTGGGGGTGGGGCGGGGGGTCAGGTTGCGCCTGCGCCCTGGGTCGGCCGGGCGCCTCTGCCTACGCGGTGGGAGCTCTGTCCACGGGTCCCCTGCGGGATGGTGCCGCGGTGCCAGGTAAGGAGGGTGGATGTGCGAGCGAGCCTTGGTGCGGAGCCCTCCGGGACGTGTCTGTCCCGCCCGCTCCCTCCACAGACCCGGCCCTGGTCAGTCGGACCTTCCCCCACTTCATCCCCCTGGCCGGCGCCTTCTGTCCGGGGCTGTGACCCCTCCTGGCCTCGGAGCTTTGCTCAGGCCGCGCCAGCAAAGGTCACGCCACTCGTGAACTCTTGGGGTCCGTGTCACGGCATCGAAGACGGGCTTGCTTCTGAAGAAGCCTCGGCCTTTTTTGGTGCCCTTTTTCTCCGTTTACTCTTTTTAGCGATGATAAAATTTTAATGTAAAAAGAAATGCACTTGGTTAAGAATCTGGTGAAGAAATGTGTTCACCTATGGATTTACAAACCCTTGATTATTTGCAAACCTTTGGTTATTTCTTAGAGAATAATTTGTACTGAGTGACAGGTAGGCCGTTTTACTCAGTCGGACCCCTCAGCTACCAGGCTGATGGCAGAGGTTTGGCCTAGGACACGCCCGTTTATCCTGCATTTCAGATCCACCTGCTTGTATGTCAGGTTTTGTGTGTTGCATAACTTAATCCTTGGCGACTTGGTCCAGCGTAATGCAGACGGGAATCAAAGGTCATTTGACAATTGCGAAAGACTCACCTTTCGCTGCTTTTGTCATTTTATTGTATAATTCGTTTCTTGACTCAGACATTTGTTCACTGCTTAAGTGTTTATTAAAGGTGCTATAATTTTATATCAATTGAAGACAGACTGAACATGTTTTCTAACAAGATATGCTTAGGATTTTAATCATATCACACTTAGGTCTCTAAAACTAAAAAGCATCTCGAAATTAGCCTGAGTTGTGTTTAAAAAGTGAAAATTTCTCAAAATTTAAACTTGTAGATATACTGAAATTTTTTTATGGGCAATTTAATTTTCTCTAATAAAATTTGTCTTTGATTAAAGTCATACGTTTGCAAAATGAGAAAACTCAGCGTGGATATTCAGCAAAGGCTATTATTAAAAGCATTTTCTCTATTTTCAGGTTGAAGTATTATATTTTGCAAAAAGTGCTGAAATAGCAGGAGTTCGTTCAGAGACCATTTTTGTGCCACAGGAAATAAAAGCATTGCAGCTGTGGAAAGAGATAGAAACGCGACATCCTGGGTAGTTAAAAATTTCTAGATTTTTAACTAGAATTAATTAACACTTAAAAATAACACTTAGAATTAATTAACGTATAATTAACACTTTTAAATATTCTAAAAATGTGTAAATGATAAAATTTTTTAAAAAGTTAATTTTAATTTCCATGCTTAATGGCAAAAGGGTCATTAGTTGTATTTTTCTGGAACTACTCCTGAAAACTTCAGTATTTCAAAATGTGCAATTCCTTAAGGACAGTTAAAGATATTTTACCTAAAAAACATGGTGAGCTTGAATACTCTCAGAGGGACATTATTACTGGTATATCTTCTTTCATAATTTACGAAATACTGATAATGTATATTCTACACTTTTATAACATTAAATGAAATTGTTACAAAATCTGTTAAAAATGTGTGCTTCAAACTTTTTTGTCCTGCCCCCCTCTGTAGAGAACATAAAATAGAAATTTTTAATATTAAAAGAAAAATGAGCTGCAACAAACTTTAGATGCTGCCTAATTTGAATTTTTACAATAGGTATTTGATTTTTTTTCCCCCAAATCTTGAAAATCTGTAATTTTACTGCTGTCATTCCTAACTCAAGTCTTTTTTGGAACAAAATATTAAAGTGACTTATTTGAGGGTGTTCCAGGAATATTAATAGTGTAACTTAAGTCTGTATTGATGTTTAACCTGGAGGTCCTAGTGCTATGTGAAAGATACACCACAACATATGTTCAAAAGGAAACTACTCCTTGGTTTCATATATTTTAAATTGCTTTTAAAGAGCCTGATAATCAATGAAACATGGTGGGGCCTCTGTTTTACCTTACTGTTAAGCTTTTACCTGCAGGGAGAGACCTGGTTTTGTGGGAAACTTCTAGCTATACTTGGTGTCCTCTGTGTAGCTGGAAGGCCCCTGCTAAGGCCATGTACTGATTAGGAAATTTTTCTTTTCTTTTGGCCGGGGGAATTTTTCTTTTCTTTTAGCCGGGCTTAAATGTTGCCTCCAGTCTAGTTTTTGTTTCTTCAGTTCCCCTAGACACATGACATCCAACAAAGAGTTGTTAGCAGTTTAATGTGTTATTTGCTATGAATAAGTGTGTTCTTCAGTGGTTATGTCTTTTCTCCACAGAGTATGAGTTAACTTAATTAGTAACTTTGCAGGTGATACTTAATACAGTAATATTTATGTAATATCTTTAATTGCAGCTGAAGAGATTTGAGATCTATCACAGCTTTGATACTTCTAGTCATACTTTTTTCCCTTTAGGTTGGCTGATGTTAGAAATCAGGTGATATTTGCTGTTCGTCAAGAATATGTGGAGCTTGGAGATCAGCTCCTCCTGCTTCAACCAGGAGACGAAATTGCCATTATCCCCCCCATTAGTGGAGGGTAGTGCTTTTGAGCCAACTGGGTATGTGAGATTTGTTGTTCTTAACCAGTCTTGTGAAAAAGGATTTTATAGATGATAACTTGTACATGATTTGCTGTTGTATATTCTTTGTAAGTCTGCACCTTTATTGGCGCACACAGACTTATGAATACCTGCCTACTATTTCTGCATCAACTCCATTGTAAGCAGTTTGATATGTTCATTCTATTCATTTAACATGGTTTAATGAGATTTTTACTATGTTTCATGCATAGTGCTAGGTAGTGGAGTATTGATAGCCATGTTTTGCAAGTGAGAAAACTGGAATTCAGAGAGGTTAACAAACTTGTCTTTGATCACATAGCTAATAAGTGGCAGAGCCAACACTTGAACTCATAGTATTGTACTCTGTATACTTTTTCACAAGTGTGTTTAATAACAGTAGATAATAGCTCTTCTGGGCACAGAGAAATGTAGAAAAATTGTACAGCTAGCAAGTCACAAGATCACTATCTGAAAAGAAGCTTACCATTGTCCAGGTATAAAAGAACAGCTTTATTATTATGGCTGTGTTGCAGGTGGCTCTGTGACCCATGTCATCTTGCCCTCTTTCCAAGCAATTTAGGCCACATTTGAGTAGGCCTAATAATGTGTAAGATAATGTGTAAGAACATTTTTCAGTATAGTTTGGACAGATTATGCTTCTCAAGTGCAGACAGACAAAACGAGGCTAAGTTTATTGTTAAATGAAGAATAAGTTGTAAGGTTACCAAGGACAGAGATGCCAGCCGGGCAAAGGAAAAGAAAAGATTTTATTAGCAAGCAGCAAGCGGACCTGCTGGGCTGAGCCAAAAAATGGTGTCAGCGCAGGGAGGCAGTTGCATGTCTTCTTTTGTAGGGTTAAAATTAACATCCGGCCTAAGAGAGGGAAATGGTTACAGTATTCCACTCTGGTTACAGCCTGTTGAGCCTACTCATGTAAACAGAAACTTAGGGAAACAGAAATTTAGAGAAATGAAACTGAAGGACAGGAACTTTCTAAAAGTCAAGCTCTCAGTTCCAGGGACCTAACATAAGTAATGTAAAAATTAACAGTCATTCCTGATTAAAAACCCATGGTAAGTTAGGAATGAAAGAAAACTTGCTTAATTTGATAAGATTTTTTATAAAAAACCAGGAGTAAATATTATGCTTTGTTGGTTCCTCGCCACCGGGAACCAACAACACAGGGCGGGAAGGGACCCCGGACCAGCCGGCGGTAACCTCTTGTGGGGCTGAGCGGGATGATGAGTGTCGCAGGCCCGATCCCCTCTGCGCTTCGCCCCGGGGACAAAGAAAGAACACCGAGCCAGGAGAGCGGTCAAAGCCGGAACTCTGTTTATTACAGCAAGCAGGGGTTTTTATAAGGTACCAGGGGCGGGGGAGCTCTTATCCAATAGGGAGTTGACACACTGCTACCCGGGAGGAGGGGTGAGGACAGGGCAGGCGGGAAAAAAGTGCAGAGTCACCGTACCCCGGAAGTTAGTTCTTTTAAGTTTTGAGTTCTCCGCTTAGGTTTTGGTTTCCCAGAATCAGCCCGAAGCAAGTTTAAAATGGCTGAGGTACTTTCCCAAAATGGCTGGCGGCCCGGGCGTAGCCCAACAATGCTTAATGGAAAAATTGGGGGGCCATTAAAGAAAGGAACAGACTTGGAGCCTGTTTACCTTTTTTTACCCATTTTTTCACCCACTCTTCTGAAAGGCAGTGTGACAAAAAATGAAGACTATTTCTATAAAGCAGTGTTGGGAAAATAGAATAGTTTGGTCAGGGCCTTTGTCTTGGGTCTGGTTGGGTGTGGTTTAGCACATCCATTGTAAGCAAATTGTGTGTGTGTGTGTGTGTGTGTGTGTGTGTGTGTGGAGTTAGTGCACATGCGCGCCAATGTATCTTTTTAGTTTTGTTGCTATTGTGTTCTTGGGGTGCAGGGGGGGGAGAGAGAGAGAGAGAAGTTTCAGTGAAGTTGGCGGGCGGGCGTCAGCCTCAGGCATCTGCCCTGCACAGCCATGCCTTCCAACTTATGGCTCCAGGGACCTTTTGACCGGTTACCTAGCTCATAGACCTGTGTGAAGAGGTCTGGTGACCCAGCCTGGCATGTGAAGGGTTTGTGACCCAGTCTGTGAATGGGCTTGAGGGGTCTGGGAGCTCTAGACCCAGCCTTAGCTTGACAGTCAGCCAAGTCAGTGCAGGATTGCCGGTAGGTAAAAGAGCCCGACGACTGGCATGGTCCAGTAGCTTTACAATTGGCATCACAAACAGGATTAAGAGCTAGACAGTTGGCACTGTGAGCAGGATTCTAGACATTAGCTTAGCAGTAGCTCCACGTTTGGTGTAGTTGGCAGGATTCTGAGCAGGTATAGGAGCTGAAAGCCCTTGGAAGAAGGAGGAAATATGGCTACTTGTGAATATGCTCTGCCCTATGGCCACGTTCCTGTTGACCGGGATCTGGTTGCTGCACACTGTACTTCAAGGCAGCATAGACCAGGTACTACAATGCAGAACCCCTTGGGACGGGGAGGAAATGGATGTCCTTGAGTATGTGGTGCCTGGTGGCCACTTTTCTGCTGACCGGAGCCTGGCTGCTGATCACTGTGCTGCAAACTGATTGAGGTTTGCGGCAGAAAGCAGAGTTGTTGGAAGTACAGATAAATGTCCTGGAGGACGACGTGCAGCGACTGGCCACTCCTGCCTCTCACACCAGGGAAGATGACCAATTCAGTGGTGAGTTGGGGAAAACTGTGCATCTCCAGGCATGACCTGTTGTGCACGAGAAATTGAGACAGTAAAGCAGCAGAAACAGGAAGAGCCACTGGCTGCTACAGCTATGAGAGCTAGGGGTGGATGGTGTAATGTGCTCTAGAGACTATGTCGTAAATGCATGTTGCGTTTGTCTGAAAGCAAATGGCTTGAAGGGTGCCACTTAAACCCAATGGCTAGCCGGGTGCCATAAAACCCGAGAAAAGAGTGCCACATGCAGATGGGCAGATGACCCAAGGATGGGTGCCCCTGTAGAATTTCAAGTATGTTTTCACCTGGTGAAAAGGTGAAAAAGTTAGTCTCTGTTACTACATGCCTGTCTCTGAGGCAGTGGCTGCAGAATGGCCATGGATGTGCACAGGGGCAGGGCGGCTACTCCTTGATGGACTGGGCAAATGCAGCTGTTTGAACTGTGTGGGTGAATGCTGCAAAACTGCCTGAGACTGAGTGAGTAGCTGCTGTAATCCGAGCTGATTGAAGTAATTCAAAAGCCAGAATGTAAAAGAGAAGTGGAGAGCCAGAGAAAAATGCAAGGGTGAAGCAGATAAACTGGTTTCTAAGGACATTATCTTGGTGGTGAGGCAGCCAGATGCTAAGAACCAGGACAATGAGAGAAAAATGACCTAAAGGCATTTGAGAAGTCTGGAAGGGTGCCCCACCCATCACAGGCCCTGAGAGCATTTGAGAAGTTTGGGAGAGTGCCCCTCCCATCCTGGAAGGACTGAGTTGTCCCATTAGACAGACCTGAGGTGTCATTGCCCTCGGCAAACTGCTCCCTGCATCCCAGCCACTCTGGCTGGAGCAATCCTGCCTCAGCACCTCAGAAGAGCAAAAGCCAAAAACCTTGGTGGCGTTCACATTGTGTTGTTTGCAGGCCAGCAGTGTGTGAGAGCAGTGGAGACATGGCAGCCTCCACCTAGAGTTTGGAAGATGTATGAAAAAAATGGGGCACTCAGGCGGAGACCTACTGTAGGGGTGGATCTGCTGTGGAGGTCATCTACAGAGCAGTGTGGAGCAGAAAAGTGGGGTTGGAGCCCCCACAGAGAACCCCCACTGAGGAAATGTCTAGTGGAGCCAGGATGGCGGGACTGCCACCAGGAGCCCAGAAATGTGGGCCTGATGGCAGTGTGCAGTGCCAGCTTGGAAAAGCTGCAGGCACCAGGGCAGCTCAATGGGCTGCACTTGGTGGAGCTGTAGGAGCAAGGTTGCTCAATGCTTTAGGGGCCCAGGTGCCCCAATGTGCTTAATGTTTGTGCTGTTTGGGTTTCGGATTTGTTTGGGGCCTGTTTTTCCTTTCTATTCCTCCCTTCTGGAATGGGAGTATGTACCCAATGTCTGTGCCACTGTATCTTGGAAGTAGATAAACTTGTTTTTGACTATTTACAGGTTCACGACTGGAAGGAGTTTTGCTTTTGGTCTCATATGAGACTTTGGACTTTTAAGTTGGTGCTGCAACAAGCTAAAGACTTTTGGGACTGGGATGGAATGTGTAATATGTAAATGTAAGGGTCATTTATCCTCGCTAAGGGAACATCACGGAAGGCCCTGATGTTGTGAGGCTGCTGCATGGAAAAGGAACCAGAATACCCAATTGAGAATTTAAAAGGGGGTCTTTATTGGCCAGCTGGCGACTGTCCCTCCAAGAAAGTCTTAGAAGAGAGCAGCCTTGACTTGAAGCTTATAGGGTTTTTTAAATGGCACATTTTTACATTAGTCACACAGTTGAAATTATCAAATAGTCACACACTTATAGTTAGCATATAGTCACACACATACTCTCCTGGCATGAGGAGGGAGTTTGGGGAGGCCTAGCGCAAGCTGAAACAAGCCGAAACAAGCCAGTTAATTGCTCAGGGGCAGCTTGGGTGGGGAACAGCAAAGAAAATTCAAACTTCTCTAAGTGCCAGCTAATATAGCTTTTAACTTCTATTAAGGAGGCTAAAGAGCTGAGGGAGATTTTTTAAACAATAACATTTTTTAAGCAATTCAAACACTATTTAAACTCAGTCAGTCTACCTTGTCACACAGCAAGCAGTTTCACAGAAGCGAATTGCGTATGTTATGAAAGTGGGGGTCACCCTATATCATTGAACATAGATTGTACTGCGAGGACCCTGAAAGGGTGGATAGACATTAGCCATAGCCTAGCAGTAGTGCCACACGCAGATTGCCCAGCATGTTGACATTTAGGGATCTTTCTCAGGGCTACAATGTGGAAATAGTAGAAGAATTCCTTGTTAGATAGGTATCTCAATTTTATTTGGAAACTGTTGTAACAAGATCACCATGATTTTAGTAGGTTCTAAAATGCTGTTTTTTAGAGTTTGGAATTTATTCAGAAAACAATGGGCTGCCATTAAAGAGTGTGTTTGTTAGTGATGATTACAGCCGTTCTTTGGAAAGATAAGAAAGATTACTCAACAACATTGTTTATTTGACTGTATTTGACAGGATTGGGATTGTGTAATTTTATAACCTACCAACTAGGTTTTAGTAGTCTTGTAGAATCAAAAGTTGTGGGAAATCAGTATGGTTTGAAGCTTATTGACCAGTGTGGATTACCTGTGTCTTATTGCAAGAAATAAAAGTGGTAGAAGCTCAGGTGGCATGTACAGTTGGTGAAAAATCCTGGAATCCAGTGGTATATGAATGATTGTGCTTCTCTTTTCAGTAGTTGGAAGGAGACAGGGGAAAGAACACTGGATTTATTAAGATTCCTTGGTTGGAATTTCAGTCCTTAAGTTCTCTGAACCTTCTTTCTCTAATCTTTCAATTCAGGTGAAACCTCACAGAATTTATAATTAATTCTACTCCTCAGGGCCTGCAAGGTCCTATCTGCCTGTCTAGCTCAGTCCATCCTGTTCTCTCCCTTGTTCTCTGGGCTCAGGCCTTCTGCCTCCAGTAGGTTCTGGAGCACATCATGCTCTTTCTGGCCCCAGAGGCTTTGCATTGCCACTTCCTCTCTGTCCCCGTTTCTTTACGTGACTGCCTTCTTATCTATCAAGTGTCAACTTTTAACATTTCCTCTTGAAAGAGATCCTTGTGATTCTCTTATCTCAAATAGCCGGTTCCCCAGTGTTCTGTCTCTGAACCAGTTTACTTCCATAATTATCTCTATTTGTAATTCTCATTTATTGCTTTATTTCTCTCTTTTGAATACAAGCACCCTGAGGACAGGAGCCTGTGCTTTTGTTCCCCAGTCTATATCTAGAGCCTGGCATTAGTCTCTGGCCCTTAGTAAGTATGTAATAATGGCCCTTAGAAAGTAATAATGTTTGGGCCGAACCCGTGGCTCGCTCAGGAGAGTGCGGTGCTGGGAGCACCGAGGCCGCAGGTTCAGATCCTACATAGGGGTGGCCGGTGTGCTCACTGGCTGGGCACGGTGCGGGCAACACCAAGCCAAGGGTTGCGATTCCCTTACCGGTCACACACACAAAAAAGAAAGTAATAATGTTTGATGAATTAAATGAGAAATGCATGGCAAAGGACTTTGCAGGACCCAGGTGAACAGATGTGCAGTTTATTCCCTTATTTTCTCAATTACTTAGCTGGGGTTGTGCCACGTTGTGAAAGGAGCCCAGTTCCTGTAGAATCACCATCACTTGGCTCTTCCTCCTTTTTGGATAAAGGAATAAGCAGTTCTAGGTGTGGTGCTTGGTAACATAGTGGTTAGAAGTGATGTGTGTGTACACGAAGGTGGTGATATCTCAATTATACTATGATGAGAGATATGAGTAGCAATTACAGAATTTGGAATAAATTGACCTATGAGATATATTGTATTCTAACGATCATGTTAATGGTGAATTCCTTTTTTTATTATGCCTGATTCATTAGGGATATTTATAAATATATAGTTTTGCTAAAATTTTACACTTGCTTATTTTTTATTCAGATTAAGTCATGCCTTTTAACACACCTAATGTAGAAAAAATATAAATTGAAACAGCCTATAAGTTGAGTGTTTTGCCCCTCGTACTAGTGTTAAGGTTAATTAATATCTCATCTCTAGGAAAGATATGGATGAAGTTGAAGAGAAATCTAAAGATATAATAAAATTCACTGCTGAGAAACTTTCAGTAGATGAAGTCTCGCAATTGGTGATTTCTCCACTCTGTGGTGCAACATCCCTATTTGTAGGTGAGTTGTAATTTTCGCAGACAACAGTAATTAGCAAGTGCTTCCCATGTTCAGTGTTAATAGAGGATTTTAAGATACTGAGTAATAAACCAAGATTACCCATGGTGGTGGTTAGAAATTTAATTTCTTACTTTAGTAACCTTCAAACTAATCTATATTAAATAACAAGCCATAAAAAAAAAAAAAGTAGGATAAAAGTCATTGTTAGGAGAGAATTCTGTATTTTCCAAATATTGAAGGAAAAATACTTGATGATAATCCTGGGAACATAAATATTTTCCTTCTAAGTATGAAATGCTAAACCATTAGAAAAGGAATATAGCCTGGTTTTCATATGAGCATTTTCAGTAAACTTACTCAGTCTTATTTTCTTTGTCATCTTTGTAATAATTAAAATATAATTAAAATATGTTTTCCTAATCAAGTTTTGTCTTTATACAGTTTTGAAGTAATTTCTAGACAAATTGGCATTCTGCTTGTTTATTACTCAAAAATAATTCTTTTTTATTCTATTTTATTTAAGTAGGGAAAAAACTTAATTCTTTTTTTTATGCTTTTTTCTTTAGGGACTACGAGAAATAACTTTGAAGGGAAAAAAGTCATTAGCCTAGAATATGAAGCTTATCTACCAATGGCAGAAAATGAAGTCAGAAAAATTTGTAGTGACATTAGGCAGAAATGGCCAGTCAAACACATAGCAGTGTTCCATAGACTTGGGTATGATTTCCTTTATCAGTTTAAAAGTTAACTATAGTTGTTTCTCATCTCTGTACTAATTCTGATTCTGGAATCTTTCTTAGGAGTTCTGTATTACAATGAGAGGAAGGTTTGTGTATTATAGTTGTGGAGGACAGTAGAGATGGCTCCCAGTACCTTTAAAAGCTGCTTGTGTGGTTTGACATTGTGTAAACACAGCTCTCGTTGCCACGGGTGCTCTTAACAAAGTGCAAATGTGCCAAGACTTTTAGGCCCTGGGCCTAAGGGCCTGTGCTAAGGTGTGCTGATAAAGTCCTTGAGGCCTTTTGGAAGATGTTTGGTGGTTTGGACTCTCTATTTGACAGTTCATTATTAATTTTTTTTTAATGTAAATGTGTTTGAAAGTCATCAAAATAGTTTTCTTTTTTGTACCACTAAAAGTAGATTTCTGGGCTGTAAGAAGCAGCCAGCGATTGAGTCTACATCTATCATATTCTATTAGTTATTATTTTATTATTAATAACTATAATTTTATCAATAACCAGTAATTCTATTAATAGATGTTATCAGTCTACTAATCAATGTTATTAATATATTAGATGTAAGCCATTAATTAATGTTATAAATATTAATATTAATATCCTATTAATATTGCTGTTTATTATTTTAAATTCTGTGTTATATTTATCATGCGATAACTTTGTATCTCTACGCATTATGTAGCACTGTGTCTTGTTTGTTTGAATCAGATGTTTGCTGAATAAATGAAAGGACCCTTTCTTCTTGGTTCCCATCAAACAAGTTTAGTGGATAGATGTTAACAAATCAGCCACAACATCAGCCTTAGAATTTCTTCTGCTGTATGCAGTCGGGATGAATTGCTTTTTCTAACAAAATCGGATGTTTAAATAAAATAGAACTATAGTATAGTTCTAGGAATACGTAACTGGATTTTTTTTTTTCATGTGTCTAGCAGATCCTTTAACGTGTAGATTCAGAGGTGATAGTTATTTTTTTTTCTTCATCTTATTAAAGCTTGGTTCCAGTGTCAGAAGCAAGCATAATCATTGCTGTGTCCTCAGCCCACAGGGCTGCATCCCTCGAAGCTGTGAACTATGCCATTGATACTTTAAAAGCCAACGTACCCATATGGAAAAAGGTGAGTTAAGAAAATATCTCATTGTGCCATGGTGGCATGATTTTTCTCAGGAATTCTTAGATAAACAGTGGGGAGTAAGAGTACATACAGAATTTGTAATTGTAGGCCTTACCTAACTATAGAATCTTGTTTTCTTTATTTTTGAAATAGGACATTTATGTAATATGCCCTTTCCAAATGTTTGTTGAGCATGAAAAATACATGCCCCAAAGAATGCATGGCACAGGGAAGGTCTCAACAAGCAGTAACAGCCTTCCTAGTCTGGACTATTCCAGTGGTTCATATATGAAGTCATTTCCCTTGGATTAAAATTCCCTTGAATTAGAGGATTTTTCTTTTGAAGAGTAGGAATAATGCTGAGTAATTTCGGCAAGGACTAAAGTAGAAATTCCCCAAGGCAAAAGAGCCTTTTCCTAGAGCTCCTTCTTTTTAGAAAAAAAAAGGGGTGGGGGTGGGGTGGGGGGTGAGATATTGCTGCTGATTGTTAGTGGATAGTGCATAGTGTATAGTGAGTGGATTTAACAACATAGGACATTCTGGCTTGTTTTCTATCAATAAGTTAAACCAATCAACAAGAGCAAATATTTCTCTGGTTAAATGGAGTATTCTGGAGGGATGAAAAGGGCCAACTCCTTAATTTCTTCCCTAGACTAGTGACATTAGCAGTGGGATTATTCTGTAGTTGCAAACATGTGTCATTATGCTTCAGAGTCTAGAATTGCCCACAGCATTGTGGCTGACAGCAAAGCTGAGGAATTAATGAACAGCTCAGTAGATCAGAAGACAAGAGCAGAGGGCCAGGGCTTTTAAAGGGTGAGTCTCCTCTCTTTCCCAGGAGCCTACTGCCTCAGTCAGTGGTAGACATAAGCAAATGGGACTCAGAACTGGGGCCTGGGAAATTTAGTGACCGTATTTTTCTGAATAAAAACTAAAACCCATTGTTACGAGGGAATACTTTGGAATTAGAGGATGGGATATGTGAAAGGAAACTTAGTGAAGCTCAAATATATGGTTGCTTTGCTACAAACAAGGCTGCCACCATTTTGATAGAACATGAGGCAGGCCCCGGAAGAGAGGAGGAGGAACCTTCCCAAACGAGCTTCAAGCCTGGGCGGCGGTGGTTGCTTTCTTCACCAGGAAGGAAAGAATGCACAGTCAGCTGACAGAAAGCAGATGAGGGGATAGCCCCAGAAAATAAGGGGAGGGGACAGGAGTTGGGGCACATTCTTGTTTTCATGCTTTGAGGAATAGCTGAGCTTTCTATTTGCTTTTCTCTGTCTGTAGAGGGTTGGGGCAAGTGCAGGTTACTGAGGACAGTTGGATTTGGATTCCTCTTCCTGCAGAAATGGAGTCTTTGACTAGAGAGTGAGATGAGAAAGTGATACATTCTTCTTCCCCCTCCTTCTCACAAATTATCTAAATTCTATTCCTAGCCTATGCTTTGAGATTGTCTGTGATAAAAGGAAGGGGGTGGCAGGTAGGTAGGGTGCACATTGTACTTAACAGAGAAGTTCACACCTCAGTGCAGCTCAAACCTGCTTAAGAACTTCTGTGGGTGGTCACTTAATTTAACAGTTAGTGGAAATATCCTGTCTGCCTTTGGAAAAGCATATTTAGAAATGTTGAAGTGGTATGTGTGTTTGGAGAGAAAAAATGTTTAAAACTAAATAAATACCTTCTATTTTTCCCTACATAACCTTGCCCATAATGTTTCTTGACATGGCCCCAAAGGGAGTTAATTGTTTAGTCCCTTCTGTGTTTGGTCACACCTTATCTTGTTGTAGCTCCCTGTCATTTCTGCAATTGGATTGGGAGTCCTTAAGTGTAGGGAACATGTCTATTTATTTTTCTGCTCTCAGTGCCTTGTGCAAATGTTTATCAGATTGTTAAAAGCAGAGCAGGTTGAAATGTGATATTCATTTGTCTGATTCATTCAAATGTATTCTATTTTTATTTATTAAAATGATATGTTTTGAACACCTGTTATGGTTCTGTTTTTTAGGAAATGTATGAAGAGTCATCATCATCTTGGAAAAGAAACAAAGAATGCTTTTGGGCAACCAGTGATTAATCATAAATGTTTAGAGCACTAAATCTTAAATTTGGTAAACTTTTATTGTTAATCACATTTTGCTTTTTCTTCTCAACTAATTAAGATAGTTTACTGAAGTACACTCTCTTATGTTATACCAGTGGGACAAAAGGGAGAAAAAGAAAGCAAAATAAATGGGTATGTGGGATGAGGGTTATTTAGCAGCTAGAGATAGAGAAAGGGCTTTAGGGAGGAAATGAGATAATTTATACGTAGGGAAACATGTCTGTGATAGACTTATCCTTTCATGACATTTCTAACTGTAGCTCAGCTGACACTGAGGTATGGCCCCTCCTCTCTGACTTTAACTGTCTCAGAGAGAGCAATCTCCACCCCATCGCCCAGTCCAATGATAGCATTGTCATCAGGGATGCATTCTAGAAATGTTGGCAGAACTGGAAAGTATAAAAAGTCATCAGCTGCGCCAGCACCTTGGGGCCCGCCCGGTGACCTGAGGCATGGAGCCAGGGACCAGACACACCCCATAACCAGGCACACTGCCAACGCCAAGTAGCATGCCAAAAACATCACATCCATGTGGGTGGCCCACCACAGCCACCACAATAACCATGGCTGCTGTGAAAGGGTCTGGATGCCACAACCACCACACAGATGGTCTGCCAACCATTGGAGTGCATTGACACAAGGAGAGTCATCAGCAGAGATAAAGTAAAGAAGAGGATGTCTCTCTCCACAAAGCCCATTTCAGACTGACAGAAGAAGCATCTGCTCTATGATAATGTTGGGGGACCTGATCACACCTCTCAGCATTGGACAGATCATCTAGGCAACAAATCAACAGAGTAACCAATATTCTTTTAGAAGGAGAGAAGAAATCTAGGTTAATTGGGGAGGGGGAGAGATTGGACAAGGGGCATAAAAAATAATTATGATTTGTAACAATATATATGCTAGTAATATTGATTTGATCAACATATCTCAGTGTTGAACCCCCAAAATATGTATAATCAATTTTGATTCAATGAATTAAAAAAGTCACCTGACAATTGTGATATTATATAGTTTTAGAACTTATGTATATTTTAAAAACTAAATAAACCCGATTGAAAGTTTTAAAATAGTAGTTTCCTGTTTTTTTAAATTCAGAGATAATACCTAAAATATCTCATATTATGGAGATTTCTAGTATTTCAGAATCTATAATTTTACCATAATACTTTTTTGTAGTTTATTAGTTATTAATATTGTATTAATATATAAGCCAGCATAAAATTGTTCTAAAACTTACTAGCAACAAGGTAATTTATGTTAAAATGTTAGTTGATGTTTATAATTTGACCCACAATCATTTATGGAAATTACATCAAGGAAATTAATATAAGGAAAATTAAATGGTTATTTATTGAAGCATTTTGAGATAGTTTCCTTTGGGTTACTTATGCAACATTATTCTTAGTAAAGTCATTAATAAACAGTTAAAATTTTTGCAATACCAAACAGTGATCCAGTTTTTGACTGGTCAACCTATATATTGATAGATTTGAGTATATAACTCCCATATAGTTTCGGTGTTTTTAAAAAATTTTTCCAGGTTTATTGAGGTATACTTAAAAATTGTATACGTTTAAGGTATACAATGTGATGTTTTGATACACACATACTCTGTGACATGATTACCACAATCCAACTAATTAACATACCTATCACCTCATATAGTACCTTTTTTTGTGTATGGTGTGAATATTTAAGATCTGTCTTAGCAAATTTCACATATACACATGTAATTCTTAAAGTAATAAAATATTGGTGTAATTTTGGCAACTAGCGTCATCACAAAATTTGCATTATGCTTGTTAAGAACAAAAACTGTACTTTCAGACACTTAGATTGAAAGTTTTTTCCTTGTTTCTGCAACAGATAAAAACCTAGTAATCCTATTTGTTGCATCGAGTGAAAACATTTTTTTTTATCAAAGGAACTCATTTATTCAACAAATATTTATTGAATGCCTGTCCTGTGCCAGGCACCCACCTAGTGATCATTATCTACCACCTTTAAATACCATGGGGAAAATTCTGCATCCTCTCTTTGCCTGGGATCTACAGGACAGCTACATCAGCTTTAGGAAATCTCCTGGCTACTTGGTGCCTACTCCTTGGCTACTCTAGAGACGTTGGGCCTGAATGATACTGGGAAAGCAGACAAAACCTCCACATACTTCCCTTACCGAGTCACGGTTGCCCATCTGGTCTCAGCCTTACCCCCTCAGTTCAGAGCCTCGTGCTGTCTTCCACCAAACTTCAGCCTATCCCCATCACAGAACAGGGGCTGGGTGCTGGACAGAGTCAATTGCATTATATCTGAAAGCATGTTATCATAGGGTCACTGGGCCACTGTAGATATTCCTAGGATTTTGCACCTATATGTTAATGTGATGTTTATCTCTGATGTTATATATGTTAATATGAGGGATATGTGGATTTCAATATTTTTCTACTCATACCTCTTTGGAAGATTTTTATTGAGAGTAATTATGTTTTTAAAGAACATAGAATACTCTTGAAACACATTTTTAAAGAATCGTGCCTTCATTAAGTAGGCTTTATTCTAAGTTTGGAACCAAGACTTATGCTTTTAAAGTCTCAAATTCAGAGGTTAAAGAATTAATCTGGGGCATGTAGGAACTGGGATGGAATGTCCTTAAATGTCTTTGGTACATTACACTGGACTTAAATAGGGTCTTCATTGATCCTTACTTAGGAGTGGCAGAGTTAATTGGTGGTTGAGGTATTAAAGGGCTAGTATCACTCTGACATGTAGCCTTTCTATCTTTGTGACTTGGCTACTCAAGTAATTAGAATAACCTAAAAAAAAAAAAAAAAGCCTTTAAGCATATTGCCTGCAGGGTTTCAAGGTCACTTTGGAGCTGTGACTTTGTGTGATCACTAGGTAAGTTCACTTAGGAAGTAGGAAATTAAACTTACTTGTTTCAAGTATTTTTGTACAGGTGGCAAAATGAAAAGGGATTTATAATCTTTGAGTGAAAGTAACAACGGATGTTCAATGAGTGAAGTATTTTGTTGTTATTTTGTCCTTTGGATGTGATTTTTAGAGTCACAATATATTTTTCAGTATTTTTTGAGAAATAGTGATTAAGAAGCCAGTAGTTTGAGTCTTGGTCTCAGACCCCTGAATGAACCTATTGGAGAATTAGCAAACAGATCCCTGGATATATCCTGAATCCAACCACTTCTTCTGTACTCTACTGCCACTTCCAGAGTCAGCTTTCCATTCATTTCTCCTGGCCTGCTGATGGTCTCTCTCCTGCCACACTCCTTTCTCCTGCTTATATCATTTCATTGTTCCACTCGGAACCTTCTGATAGCTCATCACATCCTAGGACCTCAAAGTCCTCACTCACTGTGGCCTGCAATCCCACATGATGGGGCCCCTGCTTGCATCCCACCTCTCATCTTGCTGTAGGCTGCTGCTCTACTGTGGCTGGTATGTGACAGGCTTATTCCCATCTTACAGGGCCCTTACCTGTCCTTTCTAGGTTCCTCTTCCTCCAGATATTCCCATAGTCTACGTCCACATTTTATTTCAGTTTTTGTTTAAATGTTACCTCCTCAGAGAGCCTATGATTACCCTATTTAAAACTGGAATCCTGCCCCCTTAATCTGCTTTGTATTTTGTTGTGGTACTGAATAATACTTGATGTACTACATCTAGAAGTTTATTGCCATCACTACATGTAAACTTCATGATATCAGAGACTTTGTCGCCACAGTGCCTAACCAGTACATGAGCTTATAGTATGCACTCAAATACGTATTTGCTGAATGAATACCAGTGCTCTTGATGTTAAGTATTGTGTCCCAAATTAAACACACCTGACACGTGTAGCACTTATAGATGAGAAAAAATATCTTGCTAAACGAATGAGTGGGTACTGCAACTTTACTCCTCCAGTACCTTCCACACTTTCATCCTATGACATCTTACAGTTACTGAGCGCTTAGTAGGTTTAAAGATCTCTTGGGCCGGCCCGGTGGCGCACTGCTACAGTGCGCCGCTTGGGAAGTGCGGCGGCGCTCCTGCCAAGGGTTCGGATCCCACAAACAGACCGGCCGTTCACTGGCTGAGTGAGGAGCGGGGGCAACACCGAGGGTTGCGATCCCTTGCCGGTCACGAAAAAAGACAAAATAAATAAATAAATAAATAAATAAAGATCTCTTAAGCTGGTAGTGAGCTGTTTGATGTAGTTAGGTGGATCATCCAGCAGAGGGCGGTAGAGCCGGGTCTATAGTAAGAGTAACTTGAGTCTGTAGATTTTATTTTGCATAGAACCAAAAAGTTCACTTTGGTAGCCATTTTCTTTAAAGTAGAACTGAAAATTAGGCCCTGATTTTGTGTAAGATGATGCCAGAGTTGTATTTGTATCTTACTTTAAAATATTAAAAGTTATATAGAATGAGGGAAGAGTTTTTAAAAATGCTATTTGTAATATTTTTACAGGTGATATAAAATAGGTAAAAAGAATTTTTAGGGCCAAGCCCGTGGCGCACTAGGGAGAGTGCGGTGCTGGGAGCGTGGTAGCGCTCCCGCCGCGGGTTCGGATCCTATATAGGGATGGCCGGTGCGCTCACAGTGCTCACTGACTAAGCGTGGTGCGGCCAGTCTCAAAAAGGACAAAAAAAAAAAAGAATTTTTAAAAAGTGACTAAATATAATAATACTTTCCAATTAACTGTATGGGACAAATGGTAGCTTTAATACAGGTCTTTACCATTATTTCCTAACCCTCTCTGTGAAAAACAAAGACAAAACAAAATGAAAAACAACCAATGCTCTTTTTCTCAAACACTGTATTTTAATACAAGATATATGCCAAACACAGTTATCGGTGGTTGCTCCACAGTAAGCTGGCCTTATGAGATGGCTCAGCACACTGGGGGTAGGCAGGAAGTCATGAGAGAGAGCATCTGATACATGAATGGGAGATGCTTGTGTATCCATAGAAATGGCAGCACACACGCACATTCCTCCCCACCTTTGCATTAATCTGCCATCTGTATGGTGAATGTGATGTGTATCTTATTTTATAATTTCAGCATACTCATTTCAGCATATCTAGTCTTTACAATAAAAATATTTCAACCCTCCTGCTTATTACTTAAATTAAAAACAAAACAAACTATGCAGATGACGATGCTTTTGCATGTTGCAGCAGCTTGGCTGATTTTTTTTTTTTTTCTTCTTCTCTATCCAAGCATGTATTTTAATTCAAGAGATAAATTGTGCTGTTGAGCAGTGCTTCTCAATTTCATGTAATGTGAATCACCTAGGGATCTTGTTAAACTCCCAATTTGAAACTAATAATTCCAGGTGGCACCTGAGATCTGCATTTTCTAATAAGCTCCCAGGTAGTCACTGCCTACCTATGGGCCACACTTTGGGAACACGGCTTTATACTAAGTCCCTAAACTTTGAAGGTAGTTTAAGCCTCCTACAAGTCATCCTTGTGGTCCCTGCTAGAAACAGACTAGATACCTGTGGCTAGTTATATCCTCAGTCTTCTTAAATTGAGTCTTGAGTGTGTTCTGAAGCAAAGTGAGTACATAAGATAAATACAGTAAAATGTTTACCTTGTAAAGATCAAAACCCAAAGAAATAGATTTATTCTCAAAACAACTTTAATGATGTTCAATAATGTGGTATGAAAAGAGTGGTTTACAATTAAATAAGACTTTTCCATTTGATTCTCATATATTGATATGAGAAAGCTATTTACTGGTTTATATTGATTACTACTCTACTTTGATTTTTGTTTCCCACAAATCAGATGAATTGTGCAACTTGATGTACAAACATGCATATATTCATTTTTACAGTTTTGGTGGAGAGAAAAAAGGCAAAACATAATTAAAACAGCAAACATATCACATCTTAACAAAGACTTACACATTATTTATGAAGTAAAATATCCAAGACAATTTATTCTTTAAAAAATATACAATTCTAACAAAATTGTGCAATATATACAGCTATATTTTGACTTCATCTGCCAAAATAAATCAGGTACATATGAAGCTATCTTTTTATATTTACATAATAGCTACATTTTCATTCTTTGAAGTTCAAAGAAGTAGTTACTATTTTCATTTATTTCAAACCTTACCTCTATGTTTATCTTTCACCTCTAGATGTTTAAAGTAATCTTTCAAATTGATTAAAATGGGTATGCCTAAATTTACATAAAGGACATAGTCCTAAAAAGTTGTATATACAATTGTTTTATGTGTGCAAATTGAAATATTAAAAGTTGATCAGGGAGTTCAGTTTAAGGAATCCTGCCTTCTGTTTAATGATGTCTTAATTTATGAGATTTTCATATGTGGGTTTATAGCTGTATATCAGGATACATAAATACATTATAAAATTATACGTTTTATACTAACTTTTAGTGTAAAAGTTATACTAACTTTTATAATAAATTGTGACTATAATAAATTGGCTTTAATTTTCTTTATTCTTCACAGCTAACACATAACTTTCATTATTTTATAAAAATAACACTGCCAGCTAGAAAAAATTTTAGTCTAGTTAGGAGTTTTCATTTTGCTGCTAACATGGGTGAAGCATAATTTTAAATCTCAATGCAGTTTCTTCATCAAGCTATTTTTCTGTGTTACTATTTTATAATGTGTTACTATTTTATAATGCATAGCATCCATGCATGAAGCAACTCAAAGTTTTTATCATGTTCTATAGACCTTGTCTGTATACCATTTATGAAATGGAAATTTTAGCGTGACATCTTTTAAACCCTATACTTACTTTTAAAACAAAAGCACGGAACATGTATCATTTTTTCAAACAATGGTTTTTTTTCCTCCCTAATTTCTTGGGTGAATACTCACAGTTGCCTAAAAGTGCTTGAGAAATACTCCTCCCAGCAGGCATTTGACAATGTCTGGAGACATTTTCTGATTGTCACGACTGCAGCGGGGAGGATGTTACCTGGCATCCAGTCAGTAGAGGCCAGAGATGCTGCTGAACATGCTACCAGGCACAGGACCCCCAGCCCCCAACAAGAACGAATCACTTGGCCAATTACCTGGCCCAAAATGAAAGTAGTGCCAAGGTTGAGAAACCCTGCCCTAGTGTAATAAATGGTGTGGAGATAAGTGGCTAATTTTTTAGTTTATAATAATCCAACTACTCCATGGAAACAGTGTAATTGAGGCTGATTAACTAAGCCAAGGCTAGCCAAAGCTCTCAAACTCAATGTGTGCATGTGACCTTAGTTAGTACTTACCTAAGGAAGGTGAGACAGAGTAAAAAGGAATAATGTGCCTTAATTCTTTGTATAGCACATTGAAAAACCTGTATTAAACAGTAATTAAATATTCTTTATCAATCTAATGGCCAGTTTCTCCATTCTTTTTTTTTTTTTTTTTTTTTAATTTTGGTTGAAATGAAACAGTGAATCCACACAGCTGTTGAAAGAATTGGGCTCTGGCACACCTAACTAGAGAATACCAAGCTGTTTTTTGCTATAAACCCCTGACGTTTTATGGCCAATTGTATTGTTTCTTGTCTGTTTTGCTTTGTCAGATACAAAGGAAATCATTGAGCAGTCCAGATAGCTCAGGCTGCCAGCACAGGCCAGACCAGGAGGGCAGTCAAGGCCATCCATAGGCACATGGGCAAACATGTGTTTTCCTCAGACATCTTTTCCAAGTCAAATTCTTGGAATTTAAAAGGCTATGATCTGGATTACCTATAATGCAAATAGAAAATACTAAAAGTGTCATTGCTGAGCTCCAACCCCATCCTCCATTTTATAATGAGGACTTTTCCAAAGGCTTAGGTAGGTATTGTCTGACAACCCTTCTGTCTCCATTGCTCTTGCTTGTGCCGTTTTCCTCCAAGTCTCTCCTAGAGAACTTGTGGGTTCAGAAATAGAGAAAAGAAGGTGCAAAAAGTAGAAACGGATGGTGTTCTTCAAAGTGTGAACTGGGATGCTTGTGAAAATGCAGATTACTGAGCCTCATATCCCAGTCTGATCAAAGAAGAATCTTGAGAGTTGGGGCCTAAGAATCTACATTTGAACAAACTCGCCCAGGTGAAATTCACTCTTTTGGAAGTTCAAGTACTCTGGAAACAAAACAAGCACAGAGGGCTCAGGTGCTAAGTTGGTGGTTTCCAATGCCTCCTCTGTAACTTCTTGCAAATTCCTGAAATGTTGTTTCACTTTACCTTGTTTTCACCACCTGAATTTCAACATTTAGAAATTCATTGGGGCTTATTTTTCTTACTTGTTTAGCAATAAGCGAAAATAGCTCCCTGAAATTAAGGAGTTTATACAGCAATTCACACGAGTGTGTGAACTAAACAGATGACTTTTTCCTCTTAACACGTGGTGTAAAGGAGCCATCCTGAAGGATTAGGTGATTTAAATAAGGAATAAAGAAAGGTGGATAACTTTCAGCTACTGGAGAGGAAGGTAGGCTTCTGAGGGCTTCTATAATGTGGAGGCACCATGAGGTTGAGAGTGGTTCAGTAAGGGAGGAAGAGTGTTGCCAAAGAAATTGCTCATCTTTCAAAAATTCACTAGGTTTCTGCCAGCCAACAAATCAAGTCCTAAAAGTGAACTGTTGTGCATCCTAAAAGTTCCTCCTCTTTCCTCTGGCACAGGCTGGTCCTTCAGCGGACAGGATTTTACAACAAATGCTATGTTATGGATTTTAAGCAAAATTTTGTGTCTTGGCCTCTAAGCTGTCCTCTACCCCCACTTAAATGTAGATTTCCTCAGTAGGAAGTATACTTTAAGCTCCGATAAGTTATTCAAGCATGTTTTGACATTTATAGCAAAAGGGACTCTACAGAGGCAGCTATGGGCTGAAAGGAACCAATGACAAATTTTACCTAGTTTATAAATAAAATTATCACTTAAAAGTATCCACTGTGGCAACTTTGGATGAACAGCATAAACTGAAAAACAACCTATGTTGGTTTTTCCCCTCTTGTTAACATTAATATTCATGATAATTTATGTAATTGCAAGTACCCACTATAATATATACACTTGTATATATATTATATCCACTTTTGTTGCTGATGTTTAAAGACAATCATTCTAAAGAGAGCATTTTCCCCCCCAAATCTGAAAAAGTGTTATGTTTTTCTTTAAGAATTGTCATGTTAGAAGCATTACATGTTTCTGACACAATGCGCATTAGAACGTATGCTCTGGACCAGCCAGTTTAAAGATTAACTTTTTTCCCCATATAAAATAAGACTTTTACCTATATATACCCCCCCCACCCCCGCCAATGATTTCTTCATTCCAAACTGCTCTGCAGTTTCTCTTAAAATACCAGGCTAGTTTACCTATTAGGTTATTAAAAAACTGGGATTTAAAAAGAAATCCATTCATGCAAATAGCAAACTCTGGCTGGGATGCTGCCAGTCCCCACTGCAGTGACATCTGCTGGATGGTTCAGCTGTTGAGTTCTGTGGTCTCATCAATCTCATCTGGATTTTTGGTCATTTTTTCATATTTTCTTTTGAAAAAGCCCAGCTGCAAAGGGGATGAAGTAAAAATGTTACCATCCATGGCTTATTTTGTGTAGTGCTTTTGACCCACTTTGCTATCCACTTTCCCTAAAACATCTCTGGGAATCCCTGAGGCTCTGGAGAGGGTGGTATGCAGACAGCTGACCAAGTATCTATCACCCCTTTGGTGAGGACGTTTCTATCCAGAGAGTTGAACTGAATTGCATAGTTAAATTTTTCAGAGTCTACTTATTTGAAGCTGAGCAAAACGTTCAGGGCCTGGATGAAAGGGAGCCCTGTATTTTAAAATATGAAACTTTTCTTACCTTCCATAAAATTGCAACCAGAGCTAACAGCAAAAGGATTCCAGCGATTACACTTCCTACTATAACTCCTGTTGGTACTTCGGCTTTCTCATCGGGCTTCATTATTGTAAGAGGAATCTGAAAATGTATGTTCACAATTGTGTTATCCAATTTCAGCACCAAAAAAAAAAAGTGAGATGGTCTAGTCCAATTCTCTAATCCTATAAATGAAGGTCTATTGCTCTAGAAAGGTGACATGACTTGCTCATGGTGGCATTCCTCAAACACTGCAGTACAATTTTTAGAGAAAATGCTCCTGCAAAATCCAGGTAAAGAATACAAGTTTTCTAGTTTCCCTCCTTTAATTGCATCAGTATTTTGTGGCTATGTCACTTCTGACGATCTCAGATGCTTCAATTATTTATGAAATATAGGAACTTCAGCTTCTGGCATACATTCGCATCATCAAGTGAAAGCCAACAGCCGTGGGGAGGGAAGTCACAGAACTAATTAATTAACCCCACTCCATTGTGATTAAACAACAGCAGCAGCAACTTTGTATCCAGCTTCTAAAATGCTGATTTCGCTTAAATCTCATTCAAGGTTGGTATCAATTGTTGCAAAAGTAGGACTAATATCTCAGGGCTCAGGTTGACCTTTTCAGTGATAAAGTTGTCCTTGAGGCTATTTACGATTCTTTATGTTTACTTTCTGGCAATCTCAGTGACACTGTAATGGAATGACGGCCCTAAGAGTTTTAACAGTAAAATTACATATTAGTCATCTTTTTAATTGGGTAAAGAGTCTCAACCATTTCCTTCACAAAATATTCTTAAAGAGCTGCATTTTGGAGCGAAGGAAGGGGACAATATCTAATTATTTACTTGATTTAATATTAAATTACAGTGGCAGAGAAGTTGCTTTTTGTCATAAAATTTATGAGTTGGGCTAAACTTGAAGCTGGCCTTGGTGACTGTATTTCTTCTCACTTATATATTCAGGAGCTAAAATACGGCTTTCTAAATTTATGAATAAAGTAACTATACATTTATATAGTTCATTGCTTAATGACAGTCATATACCTACCGCTCTGTATTCCAGAGCTTCCTAATCTGGGGTCCACGGATCCCTAAGGTCCCGGAAGTACAAAATTTTGTGGATCAGATTTTTAAGTGGGCCTGAGATTCAAATAAATATAACAAACACTTATCTACCTATAGGGATGTGTCAATTTATTATTTAGATTCAAAATCTTATTGAAAAAATTATCCAAATAATTGGACTCAAAAAATATTTTCACAGACACAATTAAGCAATAATTGGTTTCTATTATTAGTATTGCTAAGAGAAAACCAAGAAAAGAAGTATCTAATAGGTTCATTAAAATTGTTAATTTGAATTTATATATTTAATACTGCTTTCTAAAAAACAAGGACTTTGGTAGAGTTTCACATATTGTTTGAACACTAAATTTTTTATAAAGTGAGCTTTTTAAAAAATCTATAGTACTTTTCCTCTGGGCTAAGTTCATAGCACTTTGAATTTGAAGTCCATATTTTCTTTGGCTCCATTTCTGGTTTTCCGTGCCCCAGACTCTGAAGAGAGGGTGTGGGCTTTTACTGAAGCTCTTAAGCCAGAGGCAGAAAAGCATCTTTTATTGTGTGGACTCATTTTTCCTGGGACAGGAGTGGGACAGCAGTACTGTGAGCTCTACTCTCAGGCATTGAGCAGGCTCATCAGCGTTTTAACCAAGTCCGTGGACTGAAGCAGTGGACTGATGCCAACTGCAACCCTGGCCTTGGGGTTAGAGTCTTGAACTGGCTTCCAACTCCTAACAAAAGCATTGGGAAGAGAATGCTTAGGGTTCTGCCAGCAGATTAGCAGGGCATGGAAATCCTGCTATATCTAAATATGGCACATTCTAACCAGAGTTTCAGTGCAGAGGAAAACTGTCCAGTGCCAGCTCTTGGAACACAGAGCCTTTGTTTTCTATGAAAGTACTTTTTTTTTTTTTTTTTTTTTTTTTTTATCAAGGAGAGCATTTAGAGTTTTCTAGAATGTAAGACCTAATGAATGGACATGTCATACAGTGTCAGTGTCTAGTTATAAGGAGTACTATTAAAAAAAATCTCTAACAAATGCCTTATTTATTAAGCATGCCTCAGCACTTCTCTTTTAAAAAATACTCTACAATTTATGATTTAAATAAGCATGACTTAGACTTCATGGCCTAAGATCTGAATGGCTGTGTGTAAGCATGAGAAGGGAAGAGCTGGTGGTGCTGGTTTAGGCAAGGAGATGGGACATGTTGGAGTCCCAAATGAGATAGAACCCCTTTTGTTGTGCCTGTCATTGGATCATCACTTCTAGGAAAGCCACCTTTGCCAACATGTGGGGCATGGAGGAGGGGAAGTATACCACTGGACTTTTTGAGTAGCAAGCACCCTTGCCAGAAACTCAACGTGATAAATGTCAGATTTTTCGAGTTTCAGTAAGATGCTTCGACATACATGTAGGTAAGAAGAAAGACTATTCCAGGTTTTTGAAATGAAATGCCTATTTTAGACTCTAATGACTGCTGGGAGAGATGTGGTGCACTCACCGTAACGGTGTTTTCTTCGATCACGTATATCTGAGGGTTATAGGTGTCAATCTCTGCAGCTGCTATCAGCTGTACTGTCTGGAAAGTCGACTGGAACATAAGAATAAAGAATGAATTTTATCCTAGCAGCAGTAAATGCAGAAAACCTGACATGTTTATGATTTATTTCTTTCCTGCTAGAAAGTGATAAGAGCAAATGCCAATCCTGAAGACTCTAGAATCTTTGTGAGCTTAAACCGGCGTTATGTAACAGGACTCCAGAGAAGTACCTGAGGAACTTTTAAACCATGCAGATGGTTGGGCCTTGCTGTGCAAATTAAACCAAATCTCTGGGGTGGAGTCCAGACATTAGCAGGTTAAAACATCTCCCTAAGTGATGTGGACTTGAAAACAGGGTTGAAAAACAAGGGTTTAAAAATGAATGTTTTTAACTGGGAAAGATCACGGTTCAGATTTTTAAAAACTTAATGAAGTTTGTGACATGAGAGAAAATTGCAGACTTGGTATTTTTATATACTTACCCGAACTTAAATCACATAATGGAATGGAAAAACCTACATTAAAAAGGGAAGAGAATTTTCCTTCTGAGTATATGTGTGTGAAATAATACTGTTTAAAAGTACCCTTGAACTTGACCATGCGTGTCAGCAGCAGACACCCTGAACCTTTTGGCATGTGATATCACATTAGTAATAATTTCAGATTTCCTAATCTAAGTGTTTCTATTAAATCATACTGGATTTGGGACAGGCACATAGGAAGGATGTGTATTTTACACTGATGTCACTAGTAACCTCCTAATATGAAATAACTACATGCATTCCTTGATCTAGTTACAGAAAAATAATCTATTTTTCAATGGAAACATTATTGATGTCTATATCTTGCTGTTGTTTTCTCTATAATGCAAATACTGGGCCTGACGATTACTGTGAAATAGAATACAACGCTCAGATTTTAGAGCTGCTTTCATGTGCTCTGGCTACTAGGACTCAGTTTTTCTGGTTACTAGGGCATAAGATTCAATATACTCCATGAGGTAACTTGCTAAACTATATCTAAGAGCCAGAAAGAAAGAATGTATTTCCAAAAAGTGAGGAATTTATTTCCTTTCCACTGGCTCAGTCTCTGGTTACTCTTAATTTTCTCAAGATGGAAGATTGCATCAGAAATTAACCCTGATCACCAGTCACTTAAACATGTATTATCGGGGGAACATTAAGAATATCAATAATGGTTTAAGTAGCAGTTAAGTGAATGCTGGTTGCATAGTCCTTGTAGACTACAGATGGAAGAATTTTTCTTAATATTGATAGGAGTCTTCAAAAAGTTCGTGGAAAATTTTGTATTTTCTTTTAATTCTATTTTTCCTTGAAACTTTTTGAAGAACCCTCATGTATCTACACTCCCAAATCAGGCCCTTCTCACAGGTCCACAGTATTCTGCAGGGTTAACAAGTAGAGCTGTGCATACCACACACACCTGGGAGAGTGAAACATCACACCCGCTAGCATTCCTCAAGGCTTTTCCATACAAATGGCAGCCAACACTGCCAGCAGTGTGGAGGCCTGAGCAATCACTTTGTGATGAAATTACTTGAAATGTTAAGTTAGCTGGGATTACATCAGAAAAAGGGTGGCAACAGAAGGCAGTACATAATGGGCTCTTATATAGGAAATGAGATCAATGTTTCATACCGGATCTCCCAGGTGGTCTGAGAAACATTCACTTTGCTGATGAAATAGGTGAAAATAAGGTGGATATAAACATCTGACCCTTCATGAAGGAGGAATATGTGTAAGACTTGACATACAATAATTCTCAGGGGCGTTTGCTCCATTTAACCGTCATGACCATGTTGAAAAAGCATAAAAAACACACTTCCCAAGAAGTTTGCTCCCAGAATGAAACTTGCTTCTGAAGACCATCGAAAGGTACTTTAAAAAGTCTCACAGTTAAAATGATCTGGCCTTAAACAAACTCAAGACAAACCGAATGTGTTTTACAGAGCTGGCGTGATTGCATTTTCATGTGCAACAGTTTTCCTTCCCAGTTGGCAAAGTATGCTATGAAAATATTTGTTCCTCAAAGCCAAGGGGCCAAGGACCAATTGGTAAAACTGAGCACGAGACTGCAGCAGAGAGAAGGTGGCACAACTAATGGAGTGCTTTGCATCTTATAGGATTTGTAATTGCCCCAAAGGCGTGAAAGCAAATGCACTGACAAGAAAACAAAACAAAGGAAGCAAAAAGAAAACCGACTCCTCATTTCCCCACTCCCCCAATTCTGTATTTTTTTCTAACCTTCCACTATTCCTTTTTCTATTATGTCTTTATCCAAGAATATTGCTTATATTTTGACTCCAGGGACAAGTTTGGAGGGAGCATAGTTCTCTAATCTTATACAAAACTCCATAGCAGGGAATGGGGTTTACTGGAGAGATCATGAAATGGTGAAAAAACAGGGAATAAAATGTGGTTTTAAGCAACTTGGGAACTGATTTATTTAGTTTAAAAAAAAAAATCCAGCGAGAGCCACAAAGGCTCCCAGGAGGTTTCATACTAATTTCTATTCTGCCACCTCAATCAGGGCCAATGTTGGTAAAGGAATGGCTAGCCACTCAAGCAGTCAGATTTAAGAAGGCCTGTCTGTCTATCCTTAAGTTTTTCATGCCAGACTGAAATTCTGACTACCAAAATCCCTGCCAAAAGCAAATATCACTATGGTATACTCACACCTGACATATAGAAAAAAAACCACTGACATAGTTTTGGCACTTTCTATAAACTTTTCATGGTGATTGAAATGACTTAAAAGGTTGTGTGCTCACTGGCCTCTTTCATCAGAGAAAGCGTAAAACAAGACAGCAGAGTGGTTACCTGGCTCTACCATAGGAAGATGGATTCTTACACTAGATTCATCTACTAGCTGGTATGAGATCAATCAGACAATTAGCTAAGAGCTCAAGGAGAAAGACAGAGACGCATGCATTTTGACTTGGGTGTGGTGGATGAAACTGGGAGGGTGGAAATGCAGGGAGCATGGGGATGGAGACAAAACAGGTGGCCACTGTAGCCAAGGACAGCAGAGGCGGATTTGACACCATGCTTACAGATGTAGCAGGGCAGCATGGAGTCGGAGAAATGGACACTTTCACAAGCATCCCAGGTGATTCTGATGCAATGCACATCGGACAAGCATTGCAAAGGGATGGAAGCAGAATGTCTTCCAAGGTAAAATAGCTCTGGAATATTTGGGCACTGCCAACATTAGTCAGGATACTAATTTTGTCAAAGGGTAAGAACTTCTTGACAGTGGGGTCTGCATTTCCTTGCTGTTGATAAATCGAATAAATAAAGCTCATACGTACTGCCGCAAAAGTCCTGTTCCAGATTCTGGTAGACACATTAATGAAGTATTCTCCTTTCACGTCAAGGTCTTTCAGCCAGCAGGTAACATTACTACAGGAAGCAGTTCTGCAGTTCTTATAAGGTGGAGTCAAGGTTAAAAGAGAGAGGGTTAGTATGGGTTTTAAAAATAAATGCTAAAATTTTACAAAGATAGATAAAACCCAGTGCTGGAAAGGATCTAGGAAAACAAGCAATCTCATGAACTATTAGGAGTTATAACCCTTCTTCAAGGGATTTTGGTACTGTGTCTCAAAATGTAAAAAGTGTAAACCCTTCGCCCCAGCTATTTCATATCTAGAAATAATCAGAAATAAGTGGGACAATGTACACCAAGCCCATTTATTGCACTGTTTATGAGAGTTAAAAAAAAAAAACCCAATCAAAGAACTGTAAATAACTCATGTATATCAAGAATGTACTAGTTAAGGAAATTACTGAACATACACAAAATGTAGTATAATTTAGTCATTAAACTTAATGATAAAGGTGCATTCCTTAGATTAAGAAAAAAAAGTTGGCTGTAAAAGGATCAGTGGTTTCCAGGGACTAGATGGAGCGAGGAATAAATAGATGGAGCAGAGAGGACTTTTAGGGCAGTGAAAAAACTCTGTATGACACTATAATCATTGATACATGTCATTAAACATTACCAAAATTCATAGCACAGATTTGTACAACACCTAGACTGAACGCTCATGTCATCTATGGACTTAAGGTGATAGTGATGTGTCAATGTGGGTTCACTGATTGTAACAATTGTACCACTTTGGTGCAATATTTTGATAGTGGAGGAGGCTGTGCATATGTTGGGACAAGGAGTATATGGGAAATTTCTGTACTTCCACTCAACTTTGCTGTGAAGCTAAAACTGCTCTAAAAAATAAGTCTAATTTAAAAAGTCTATGACATTGTCCTATGCCAAAGGCTAAAAGGTAGCATGGTTCATTTATGTACCACCATACATATAATCTGTATGTGGATTAATGCACATTAAAAGAAACACTGTTTCATCCTCCTATTTTCCTTTTCCCCATCCTTCAAGAAATAAAGCAATTTCAATAAAAGAAAACAAGGAAAATTTAAATATTGCTTATAGGAGAGAGCTGTGGTTTGTTTAGGGTTTATTTGTTCACTAAACACTTACTTATTAAACAGGCATCATGCTAGATACTAGACTAATCTGTTTCTCAAAGAAGAGGGCACAGCTTGGGAGCAGGAGATAATAAAATATTGAAAAACAGAAAAGACATCAGGATTATGTGGAAGGGGGATTTAAGGGACTTCGCCTCTAAAGCATGTGCCCTGTTCCCTCACAGCTCTTTGCAGTGTTTCCAAAGTGCACAATGCAGAAACACACTAGTTTTACACGATTCCTTTTGACATCATGAACTCTGGAACATGCAATCTTATAAGTCATGTCATAAATAATAATTCTAATAACCTAGATTTGAGCATGCATTTCCTAAATCTTGATTTGTTTGTAATCAGCCACCAAAGGTGAAATAAGAAAGCTCTATGACATCAGCTGGTAGGAGAAAAGAAGTGCCTTGATTCCAGGTAAAGCAAACAAATCCCTGAAGGAAATTTTCATGTTAACTTATTCTCACCAGTTCTTTTATGTGCCGGAAATTTTCACTCTTGAAAGACACAGAAGAAGATGTCTGTCCTATTTTCAGTGGATTTATATCTGCATTACAACTGATGTCACCAGCCTACAGAGAAGAACACCAAAACCAGATTTAGGGAGCAAAATGGCTTATAATGTTCCTTCCAATGTGTTAAGAAATCCTGCTGTCATCTGTTGGGGCAGGGGAGGGGCTGTTAGGCTTCTTTCAACTGCACTGACCTGGCCAGACTTCTTGTAGTTACCAAGGTAAACCTTGAGGTATTCAAGTCTTCCTGACTTGAAGTGGGCTAAGTTCTTACAGTTCACATGTGATGAGACAAATTTGCAACAGCAATAAACTGTGAGTGATTTAATTCAGGCTTCTTTTCTGTGGATTTTGATTTCCTGTTGTCTCCTGTGCACACTACAGGAACAACACTACTGTAGAACCAGCCAAGTGCTACACTAGGGGTGAGCCGATGTCAAAGGGTTTGGCTAGAGCAGTGCTTCTCAGCCCAGGCTGCAGGGTGGAACCACCCGGGGAGCTTTCAAAGAAAGATACCTGTGTGGGAGCCCTATCCCTAGAGAATCTTATTTAATAGCCTGAGGTGGGTGTGGGCATCACTATTATTTAAAAAGCAACCTGGATGAGTAAAATGAACAGGGTTGAGTGTCATTGGCTGAAAGCCCAGGCTAGCTGCTTGAAGACCAGCTGTCAATTTGCAGCAGTGTAGACCTGCTACAACCAGAGGTCCAACCTCTCACTTCCCAGTCTTCTCTGTTAAGAGGGCCCTGACAAAGTCATATCTTCACCTGGCCAAAACAGGGCTCTTGGAATAAATTCTGCCATATGTAAATTCCTAGACTCAGACAGTTGTTTTCTCGTAACAATATTCTGCTTCTAATATGAAATTATTGCTAGTTAATTGGCAGCTGGATGCATTGGGGTTATCTTCTGTTTCCTATCTATAAAATGTCAGACACAATCACCCCAACTTCATGGGTTATTCCCAACTTGAAAGTGGTTATTTTTATAGGCAATTTTATTATCCTTACCTGGTCTGTGTGCACCCCAGTCAGGTACATCAGTGGATTCTTTTCTTTGGTGTATTCAGGGATGCGAATGATTACAGATGCCATGCTTACTGGAATGCTTCCTGTTGTTACCTACATAAGGAATAAAACATGCTGGTATTGTTATATGATGCATATAATGCAAAGAAAGTGATCTAACCCCTGTGTTGATGAGGGGCAACTATAAAGTGGTAAGATTGAGTCCATATGAAAGGGAGTCATTACTTTACAACCACATTTCAGGTCATCGTGTCTCATGGGAAAAATCTCAACATCTACAGCTTTAATGGGTAAATGATTTGTGACTTCAGAGACGTGGTATAAATGGTTGAAAACACTCTCTGGGGAGTTGGGCTGCCAGGGTGTGGGGTCCCATTCTGCCACTGACTAGCAGTGTGGCTTGGGCAAGGATCATGACCTCTCTGTGCTTCAGTCTTCTCATTTGTAAAATAAAAATAACCGGACATTCAGCAGGAATGGTAGAGGGCACTGGTAAGCATCTGTGCTCACTGGCCAGTGCTCATGCCCTACTAGTTGTTAAGCATTTAAAATAACACCCCTATGAAAAATAATAGTACCCACTTCATAGCTGATCTGGGAATTAAATGGGGTAACATATGTAAAACACTTGATACAATGGCTGATACTAATTACTGTCCCCATGAATGTTATTTCATTATTAATACCAATTAATTAAATGTCCCATTAAGAATGTGATTGCCAGATACCATCCATATTTTATAAATTCCAGCATCTGAATCTCCAATCAAGATTCTTTTAAAGATATATTTTTTTTAACTTACAAAATTGCAGAGTTGCAAGCATATGACGGACTAGTAGGAAATGTACAAAACTAAAATGGTACATCAGGGTAATGCTCTGCTGATTGATATTGAACATTTATCTTTAAAACATATCAATTATCCCTTACCCAGAAAATGTAACTATTCACAAAGCCCAGCTGTTTACTTATCTATGGTCTATTCTAGTGGTTCTCAAAATTTGGCACCTGGACCAGCAGCATCAGCATCACCCAGGAACTTGTAAGAAATGCAGGTTTTTAGGCCCACCCCAGATCTCTGAGTCAGAAAGTCTGGGGATGAAGCCCAGCGTGTGTCTCAACAAGCCCGCCAGGTAACTTCAATACACATGTTTGAGAACCACTGGTGTACTTCAACTTCTTTTTAGTTCTCTTCCCAAACTCATTTTTTCCCCTTCCCCTTTCTCCTAGATTTGCCATCCTTAGGACAGGCATACCAACCTTAAGGGAGAAGATGAATTTTGGACCAATATCTTCAAAATTGTGCACAATAGAAGGAACATTCCCATCCGAGGAGACTTCATAAAAATTTATGTTGGTGGATCTGTTGGATGATGTTTGTAAGGCCAAATATTTTAGTTTTGTTCTTAAAGCAAAACGTTTCTTTTATTTAAGTATCTTCTAGCTTAAATTACAAGTAAAACAGTTTACTTTTACTGGGCTTATGTTCCAATGTATGTTTCTAAGATTACAACAAATTCCTTTAAAACCATGTCCCTTCACCAACTTTCTGCTTTATATGTTTATCAGTTGTCAAGTTTCTAAACTAACTACAAAAGTATTACTTTAGAACTGACAGTAGAACTCTTCTCAAAATCGCCATTCTATTGACTGATAAGCCAACACAGTGAACACTCAGTCCTTGCTGACTTGATGAATGAATTTATAAGCCAGGGGTTTTCCACTTGGTATTGAAGAAATATAATGATAGGATATTGGGTATTACCTTTTGCAATACTCCTTACTGTAAACCTATAAAATTGGCATACATTTTCTTTGTTAATCCTTCTTCCTATTCTTCTTTAGTTCCAAACCAACTCTAACAGTTTAGGTGTGAATTAGGGTTGGTCAAATCTGTTTTAACCACTGCGGCTGACCCAGAAGTTTTATTAGACTAGCCCTAAACACATTGGACTGATCTTGACCTCTTTGCTTGGGACTGCCAACTGAGGTCTGAAAGCAAATCTATGACTAGGTCAGGGGAATCTCCCTAGGACCACTCAGAGTGGTGTGAAACTGGAGACCTCCCCTCTCTTCACTCATTTCTGGAGCTGCAAGGCTGGATCTCAACGAGGGTAGCTTCTTTGGGTTGGGGTTGGAGGTGAGTGGTGAGGGTAGTAGTCTGAGAAGTTCTATGCACATCCCCTCCATTCATTCCCCGCTGGACAATTTATCTTAATTACAGGATGTTGCTTCTATTTCCTAAAAAAAAATTGGGCTGGATATTTTCTGAAATAGAATTTTTAAAAAAATTTCTTTACTGAAAGCTTGTCTTTCTCTTTTTTATGCCTAAAAAAAACTTTTTCCAAATCCTCAAAAGGAAAATATGTCATAGGGAGACTTGAATAGATGTGGTATTTGTCAAGGTTATGTATATGAGAGGAAACAATGATTTATCAGCCTTACATGGAAAATGGGAAAACTGAGTAAGATTTGAAACAGAAAGCCTGGCTGTGCATGCATGAATTATTCCCTGTGCCTTCCAGAGCTTTGTGTGAACCCCTAAATAGGGCCAATTTCTAAATTGATAAATATGTTCTGCTTTTGCTTTTTAAAGAGATCTGACATTTTTCCACTTTTTACTTAAAGTGTTCCTTCAGTTACTTAAGTGTTGGTCAATACATTTGTAATAGCAGTTAGCCATACTCAGGAGCACCCTGTTTCAGAAATAATACTATCTATTTCCACCCATCATATTTGTGGAATATAACTACACAATTATATAGTACAAAAGTTGTTGCTAAGGGATACATTCAGTAACTGGGTAGAGCTTTTTTCCAAACATTTGCAAAGATATTTGTTAAAAGATTTTTTTTGCAGCATCGCTTGTGATAGTTAAACAAAAATGCAAAACAACCAAATATCTCATTAATATTGGATTAGTTCACATGAATTATGATCCAGCCAGGACTAGAATAAGTTAGATATGTATGTCCTGATATGAAAACTTCTCTAAGAGTACATAAAAAGCAAGATGCAGAAGAATATTTTATCATTCCTTTTGGGTAAGTAAAATGTGTGTGTGCACGTTTGTGTGTGTGCATGTGTGTGTATGTTACACGCATAGAGCCTGGCAGATAAGCAAACCCCGTATCTGGAAGATTTTATGAAAACTGTCTAGTTATTATTCTATGGAGAGTGGCACCAGGGAAGGTGGGGAGGGACAACTTCACTTCTCATTGTGTATCTTTCTTAATATTTGGGTTTTCTGGAAGGTAGGATTAGGGGCCACTTTAGCTTTTGTTCTTTATAATTCTCCACGATACATTGTTAAAAACTACATGATGTATTTGAAAGAACATTAGAATATATTAAAATTCAAGTTACCATCCTAAAAATACATAGCTAAGATGTTAATTAGTGACAGTGAAGTCCCATTTCAATCTTATATTTATTTCTTGTGAAAATATATGAAAAAATTGGCCATGGTGGGAGAGTGGAATGATAAAAAGGCTGTATTAACTAAAAATGTTTAGGAGAAGAAAAACATCAATGTAAGTAAGAAGAAAAATATTTAGGTAATGTGGTAATATCAATCTCTTTGCTTGCATTTGTCTTCAATTACTTATGTTAGCAAGTGGGGGTCCTTTGGAAGCTGCTGTTACTGATGAGTTTTTCAGGGATGGATGATTTGGACTATATTTAATTTCTGGTTGTGCTGTTTGCAACTCACTTGAACAGAAGCATTCTTTTCATCTTTTCTCATGTGTCTCAAGCTCTAGACATGAAGACATATTTTCCATTTTGTTTTTCTTCAGCGATCTATTGGATGATCTACAAATTCCATGCTTTTAGGGGCTGGGGTGATGTGATGGGAGTTAGAGAAACCATCTGTCACGGAACTTCTTGGGAAAACACTGCCGTGTGTCTTTCAGGGGTCATTGGTCTGGGCTGGGAAGCAATAGGTAGAAAACTCTGCTTCCCAGGCTTGGAGGTGGGCATCCCCTGCAGCCCGTGCACCTGCATAGCTGTGCTCCACTGCATCTCTACCATGACCTTGCCTCACTTCTAAGTGTGAGTGAAGGTGATGTCAACCTACTGGCACCTGTGGTATTTGCATATTACCTACTTCCCAAGACACCTGTCCCTCTGAACAATTCATGATAGACTTGATCTAGTTTCAATATCTGATCAGACAGTCTGTGACTAGATTTGTATTTGTTGTGGACCTACTATGTGCAAAGCATTGTGCTTGGGGCTTGAATGTCCAGGAATAGGGATATTGCTTGAGCTCTTATGTGCACTGTAGAAAGCAGGCAGTGAGAAGAAAGTGCTGGCACCTCTCAGGGCCCTTAAGACTTCTGTTTCAACATTTTGGGGAGGTCTGCAGTTCCTGCTTGGGAGGGCCTGCAGAGGAGTTTCCCCATGGCATGTGGCAAGAGGGTTATTCCTCTGCCTTTCTGGTGCTGCTCTCAGTCAATAAATCTCAAGAGCTGGACAAGGTTTTCTTAGAGAATAAGTTGTTTGTGGACGTCTATTGTAGTTGACAAGGGGGAAATATTTTAATCCAAATTCTTCAGTTAAGAATGAGTAAACAGAACCAAATGTGTTATAAACCAGAGTGGTGTCAATGATTAGAGGCTACGCACTGCTTCACCTACCTTGTTAAGTGAATTTCGGCATCATACAGAAGAGGAATTTTGAGGTTGACCAAATTATCTGCTTTGTTTTCTTCCTGGCTTTCACTATTGAAACAAACATTAGAAAATTACTTAAAAATAAATATAAAAAAATCCCTCATCAATATGACTTCATTATATATTACCTTAAGGCTTGGAAACTGAGAGATGCCTGATTTTGAAGGTTTTGAAGATTGAAGTCGAAGTTAATAGTAAAAGTCACCTATACACAAAATTGAAATTTATCAATCTATAGGGGTCAACATGAAAAAAAATTTTTTCATAAAAGTAAACTTGCTCCAGTTTGATTCTGAATTTTATATACCTTAAGCTTTCAAATTGGTAGAATATCTCTTTCTTCCTTTTTCTGTAGCATGCCTCACTTTAGAATTAGGAGAGCTTAACTTTCAACTGATTCATGTAAGTTCTCCAGGTACATGTTCTTGTCTGAATTTAAGAGCTTTGTGCTGATGTGAAACTTGCTTGCCAGGGATTAACAAATGACCTCTGTGACTCTGTGCACAGCACTTTTACCAATGTTGGTCAATATATTCTGACAAAAAGAACTTTCCATATTGTGTGCTTTTTAGAATGAACTGCATGAGGGAAATTTTACTTTTGTTTATAATTTAAGGAAAAAATTCCTCTAAATATGCAGCCAGTTATTTTGTGATGTCTATGAAATGATGATACCTAATAAAAGTTATGTTGGTAAATTAACCTGTGTGCTGAAGCAAGGCTAGCATGGATTTGAGGATGAAATAAAAGTTGTACCTGCTGTTCTCTCTTTAAAGCAGGGTAGCCTACATCGCAGGTAACAGACTTCTGAGATGAAGCAACCTGGCATGTGACTTCTGTGCCATCAATCTGAACAAGACAAAGGAAACAACAATGATCAGTCAGTATATAATGCAGGCGTCTGCACAACATATTGAAAGATGTACAGGGACATTTTAGCAGTAAGGTTGGTTCACAATGAAATAGCTTATTGTCCCTCAAGACTTGAAAATATTGCACTATCTGGGTGGCTAACATACTATATTTATTGCTAACCCCAAAGATAAGCAGGACACCCAACAAGCTGAAGAAGAGATTAGATACTGGAATTTTTTTCCCAAAAGGGAATCAAAGTTCTCATATTTTAGAAGCATAATTAGTTTTAATCCAATATTCAAAAATACTGTCTTTTGTACATATGTTTCTCTCAAAATATTTGAGATTTATATTTTCAAGAGAAGAAAACAGAATCATATATTGGTGTTATCTGTATTTTAAATAATTAAAGAATTTGTTTTAGTTTTCCTTAGGTTTTTTCGTTTTAAAATGAGAACTTGCCATTTGGCACAGGATGTTTAAACACTGAGGTCAGGATAGGTTTAGAACTCTAAATCTATTAAGTTCAGTTTAACTTTAAACTGGATGAAACCATTTTTTAATCCTGTCTTCAAGTAGCTCATTTGGAAAATCTCAGCTTTTCCTTTTCTCCTCTTGTCTCTTCACTGGTTGGTGGTAGATGAGGGACCGGGGCACTCATGGTCAAGTATGTTCCTGGTACAGTGATCAAGTCTATGTGATCAACTGGCTTTGCTGGAATGCATCGTCTTGGCAGCAGCAAGAGCTGTGGTCACAAAGCTTGGGCTCAGCTGTAGGATTCAAACGTCCCAGAGCAAGTGCTCTGCATCTGTGCAAACCACAGCCACCTGGCACACAGAAGGCTCGAGAAGAGTTACAGGAGTGTCTAGCTACTGCTGCCAAATCTCAGGGAAAGCAAAAACTGACCCAAGATGTGAAGCACAATTGGCCTAGATACAGAGCCAGACAATGTTCATGTGGTTTAACTAGTTGGAAGCCACCAAGTTAAGACCAATCAAGGTGCTTCTTCATGCAGGATTCAGACAACTAGGAAGAGTGGAGATTGAGCATAAAGAAGACAGTAATTGATAATGAGAAGGAAATGCAACGGTGCTGTCATCACATACCGGCATGGAAAATGAAGCAAAAAACAAGTTTTCTGAAAAGTCAACAACAATTCCAGTGTTGTATGCACTTTCCCTTTTGTTTTTCAGTGTTACTGAAAATGTTAACCTTTTGTTTTGATTGCTGACAATAAAGGGTTGTTCTCTGTTAAAAGTAAAAAGGAGGGGAAAAAGTCATTAAAGTAAAAGGCCAGTTCATAAACTCCACTCATTTGTAAACTCTTTAGACCTATGAGTATTTGGAATACTGAGAAAATTGCTTAATAATAAACTATCTTCAAATTAAAATGATACTGACACAATAAATAAGAAAAAGCTATTGGATTTTCTTTGCTGCTTTTAATTACATGCAGGGAAAAGAACCATTCAAATACAAATAATTTTATATTTCTTATTGTTTTACTCCTTTGTGCAGTGTAGAAATAGAAATTTAGTTTTTAAAGGTCTTTACCAGTCAAGAATGTTTCATTTGTAGAAAAAAAAAACTCCTTAAACACTCATTTAATAAGTAATAAAGTAATCTAGAGTATCTTTTATTTTTTATCTTTTATCTTTTATCTTTTATTCTGAGCTTTAAAGTAAAACTTACTGGGCCGAGCCCGTGGCGCACTCGGGAGAGTGTGGCACTGGGAGCGCAGCAGCACTCCCGCCGTGGGTTCGGATCCTATATAGGGACGGCCACTGTGCTCACTGGCTGAGCACGGTGCCGCCAGTCTCAAAAAAAATAATAAATAAATAAATAAAAAATAAAGTAAAACTTACTGAGCAGGTGGCAGCTGTTGGACACTTAGAACTAGATCAGAGATGCAAAGTCCATCATCACCACAGTCTTTATGGAAAGGGATCTGCAAGAAAGGAAAACAAATCAATATATTTGTTTCGGATTAAAAAAGCCAATTGCAAAAGAATACATACACTATTATTCCATTTATATGAAGTTCAAAACCATGCAAAACCAAACAATGTTTTAGGAATATTCATTAACACAAAGTTCACGATAATGATTTGCCTAGGGGGAGCTGGATGAAGATGGATATGAGCTTTATATGTATTAGCAATTTTTTATTTTTTAAGTGGGTGGTGAGCACAAGGTGTTTGCTTTATTTTTATTTATTTCTTCAACACATTTTTTGAACACTTGCAGTGGGTCAGGCACTCTCTAAGAGCAGAAAATAGAGCAGTGAAAAAGAAAGACAAAAATCCCTGCCCTCATGGAACTTATGTACCAGTGAACTCTATACATGTGTAATTGTAATTCATTTAGAAATCTAAGAATTTAAAGGCTATGTCCTAAGTATCTTTCAAAAACTACTGCAGTGACTATGACTTTGTTAGTCAGTCTAAATCCAGGAAGGGGAAGCCACACTTACGCTGAAGGCCTTGGCAGTATCAGAATAGGCTTCAAGGGCAGGGCTGGTGCCAGGGTTTTCCAGGCTGATGTCCACACGCAGATCCAAAGGGTTGACAACATCAGAGGGCTTCTAAATACACACACACACACACACACACACACACACACACACACACACACACGAGTCAGTTTACTGGGGCATCGCAGATTTAAAACAAGAAATTTACACAAATATGTTTGCAATTGAGACCATGGTTAACTCTCAATTATGTAGAATATTCTTGTTTTGAATGATCAAGACTCTTGCTTCTTCTCTTCTGTCCTAATTCTGTTTTTAGCCTCCCTACTACCAAGAAACTTAAAGAGACTTGGGTCCAGTAAAAATCTGAAGTAGCAATTCTTAGTTAAGCTCTTTCATATTCTCATTATTTGTACACAAGTAATTGTAAATATTTAGATGATATGTCCAGTTTTGATGCTCAAAAGACTCCTGTGTCAGTACCTGGCTCTTAGGTTGTTGGCTACATCCTTCCAATTCCTATAGCCAAAACTTAAGAGTTTTTAGGTGTCCTGACCAAATCTCTGAAAGGAAATATTATGACGTGGAAGGGCAGGGGCCCAAGGCTGGCTGTCAGGTAATGGACGAGAAGCAGCTCTTCCTTAGTCAGACTGTGACTGTTCTCTACAAAACCAGATAAAGTGATTTCCACAGCCTCCATCACGCTCCCCGACGTTGGCTGTTAGGACCTGCATTGCCCCCTGCACATACAGAATGACACATTTCCCTCAGCAGTCATTAAAGCCAACCCTGCCCAGCTTCAAGTACAACTTCTCCACTTTGCCTCTAGTATAGAGGGTAGAGGATTTCCTGCATTCCAAGAGGCACAAGGCCTTTCTAGTTTTTGAGACTTCCTGTCTAATGAAAAATGTAAAAATGCCAAAACAGGGTTGCTAAAGTCATTTAGCAATCTGCTTACAAACCTCTTCCCAGTTCTGGTCAGTCAAGAGCCATGGCTACACAAATGATAAACCCTAAACTTCTAATCTGCCTTCTTTTTAGAGCTGTATCTTCACTTCTAGTTAGTCCATTCACAGGCAGGACTTACTCCTGAGTCATGAGCCCTTCTGGGGGCCTGTCTACTAGGACAGCTCCCTGACCCCAAGGAAATGTTTCTTCAGCTGGCTGTAGGCTTGGCACGTAGGACAAACTTTAACTGGCATTGACATCAAATAGTAGATAGGATTTTTTTAAAAAGAACAGCCTGGCTGTCTTCATTCTGCTGCTAAGGATAACGTGTGTAATTTCATCCACCACTTAGCAGACAGCTTTTTTTTTTTTTCCTTTAAAGAATCTGTATAATTGGCACCTTAACAGAAAAATAAGTCCAGGCCTCACAAACAAGAAATCTTCAAATTGAACAATTAAACAACTCAGCTAATTCTAATCCATCTAACCACTGACTTTATGTTTTTCCAACTCCTACCCTTAGCATTTCCTGAAGTGTGATCTCTGTACCATTCATTCACATCAGAACTATCTGGGGTGCCCCCTAAAGTTGCATATTCCTTGGACCTTCAAACCTAGACTTCTGGTGGTGGGACCCAGAATATGCATTTTATGTTTCCTTACCAATTCTTTTGCACCTTAAACTCTGAGAACCATATTCTAGGAAAGTACTCAGACAGCTCTTAAAGTGGTTTCCTGAGTAAATTATACTCTCAAATATCATTATGTGGTTTCTGAGGGGAAATATTCATATAACTTATAAAATAAATTTCCTGTTGCAAGGTTTCTCCTGAGAAGCATTTTTCCTACTTGGGAGACTTTCAAAATCAATGTGAACTATAGTTACTATGACATAAGATTAGAACAAATAATTTTTACCTCATAATCCACCATCCTTCACCTATGTTCACTTAAATTCAATAGTGAAAACCACGACTGAAATTATCCTTTTGAGTAGCTTAAATATAAATAAAATTTTCACCAACAGGAAAATGTCAAAATTAAATTTATTGCCAGCTGAAAGTTTTCCCTCTTAAATATTTTAAAAAGTACTGTATCTTTGATTTTTCAAAGAGTCTTACTTTTAGTCTTTCTAGTTACAATTACAAATAAAATTTAATGCTACTAACTTATGTAGTAATAGAATGTGACCATAAGTACTAGCATAAAAGAAATATGGTTCCTGTTCACGGAATTAGACAAGAAAGGCATTAATTAGAAGGGCAAGTATTTTCTAACTCATAAGCTTCCATTTTAGACTTTCACCATTCATTGGTCCTTGAGGGGAAAGGATTTGAAAAGGTATGATGCTGAGGCCTCACCTGTATGTGAATGATGTGCTCAGAGCAACTCTGTGCTTGATTTACTATCATATTCTTCTTCAGGTACCTTTCATTGTTTTCTTTAAACAAACCCCTTGAGGTTACTCTGGATGAAAATCCATCTGCATCAAGTGTGATGTTATACACAATGGCTATGATAAATATTATAAAGAAATGTTATTACGAATGAACTTAAAAGAAAAATTCCTGCTTTATTGTGCCTTATTGGAAAGTCTCTGACTTCAAGAAAACACGAGAACAGAATTTACACTGGTGGACTGGGAACCATTGACACCACCACATGGCATTTGTAATTCCAGATTTGATAGGATGTAGGTGATATATAAGAAATAGGATTCTGAGAAATGTGGCTTGGTGCAGTGGGAAGAAAATTAGGCTTGCCACCAAGAAACCTACTGGATGGGCTTAGGCACAGGACTCACTCCCTCAAGCCCTGGCTTCATCATCCATAACATGAAATTACAGGGAGGAAAGGAACAGTTACTGAGTGGCTACAATCCAACACATTCTCACAGGTTAACTTCTACAACTTTTACAATAAACCTGGTGAGTGAATATCATTATCCTATTTTTCAGATAATGAATTAAAATAAAAGAGATAAAATACTTCACCCTTAGTTCACAGAGCTAGGACATGGTCAGAAATAAAATTTGGGTATTTTTGAAATAAGACCCTATATTCTTTCTGTTTCCATGAAGTTGTAAGTTCTGTTTCCATGCAAACTGTTATTCTGAGGATTGACTGAGAAACTCTAGGGGAACATGTACAGTGCTGGCACTTTCTAGATGCTTCCAGAGGGAAAGGCATGCAACATTACTGCAATTAGGGCTGAATCAGGCAGACTTGGTTTGAATGCTAATTCCACGGTTTAGGAGCTCTGTGACTTTGGGTGATTTACTTAAATTCTTTAAACCTCTGTTTCCTCTTCTATAGAAGAGAGATAATAATAACCACTCAGGGAAGTGACAATGAAAATAAAAATGGGATAAAAGCTGATGTCAGTAGCCAGTGTCCAAACTATCAGAACTACTACCTTCACCTAAAGTCCATCAGCCACACGTCCAAAATTGAGAGAGAATATCTGGTGCTATTCATAGCACCAACTGCCTTATTTGGAGTTAATCTGTGTTATTTTATTACTTTCAGTTTTTTAAAAGTTAAATATACTTCCAAAAACATTAATGTTACATGTTACCTTTAAAATATCTAGTAGAGATGTTGTATAATTTTTCTTGCTTTAATGACTTGAGGCCAACAGTGATAGATAAAATATAAAAGAATCAAATGAGCTAAAAGTAAGTGGTGAGAATGATACGAAGGAAACACTAGTGGGGAGGTGACCCCAGTTAGGACAAAGTATACATGTTAAATACTGTTATTTTTTTTAAGCAGCTTGGTAAAATGATATATAGTCAAATGGGCAATATATCAATTTTTTATGCTATTAACCTTAAACTGGAGTGTACACCTGATGCAATAAATAATAGAAACCATATGCTTTCTCAATTCCCTTTTCACAGTTGTGAAGATGGGATGCAGTCTTACACACTGTTGTTGCCAAGCAATGAAGTGATGAATGACCCTCACTGGCTTGTCTGTGTGGACCTGAAGGCATCAGGGAAAAAGATTAAAAGAAAGGGAGCCCAAGAGTAAGAAAGCCCAGGGACCCATGGCAGCCATTCGATGGGAAGGAAAATCTCTGAAAGTAGAATGTTTGAGTGGGGGGCAGCAGAAGGGTTTGAAGTACAGTCAAAAAGTAGAAGATACATGAGACACATTCGTGCTTCAGGTCCAGAAGAGCTGACCAGCCAGCCGTTTCTGCCAACTAATATATTTTCCAAGTTAATCTTTTAGACAGACTAGCCACTTAATGTTTAGACAGCAACGGGATTTGACTTAACTATCATGGCTACTCAGATGGATGTGCTATGAGGCAGGTCCGTGAGATACGCTACTCAGAGTTGGGTCAATGTTTGAATGCCTGGAAAACTTCCAGATGGATATGAAAAGTAGGAAAATATGAAAAGTGTGCCAAGATGTGAATCTATATTCTGCCCTGTGTTCTTACCTTATTTATATCTTGGTATGAATTGTGGCAAATAACCTACCTCTATATTTTCAGCCTTTATGTTAGTTTGTTTACTAATTAATTAAATACCTGTAGGAACTACAGGTTTTGAAATTTAGAGCCAAAATCTGATGGAAGGGGGATTAGGACCCATGAAACGGCAGCAAATGAAAGAAGATAGCTTTGAGTCAAGTGTCACATTGTGCGGTATGTATGGAGGGCACTGACATAATTGGAGCAGGGGAGGTGACGGTGAGACAGAGTGGTTAGAAAAGGCTTCAGAAGTAGGCAGGACTTCAGCCGGTCATAGAAGATGACTTGGCCAGCCTGAGTGAGAGAGGACAAGACGACACTTCCTGCTGACATTTGCCCACAGTGTTTTCCTCACTTCCTTGCCCCCTACACCCGACTCCTCATCTGATGGGACATAGTTGAGACTTTCACTCACTTCTCTGTATTATTTAGAAAATTTAAAACACTGGGCACATATCATACATTGCTTTCCATTTTTCTTTCACTATTTCATGCTTATTAATTCCTCAAGAACAAGAACAATACTTGATAATTTTACTGAACACACCGTATCTAGACCACGGCATAACTAACATATTGCACACTTGTTTATGATAAGCAGTCCAGTGTAATCTGTGTGAGCTGAAGGTTTTAAGTTAAGGGAACTGAGAGGAAGAAAAACTCCAAGGATAGAGTTGGGAGAGCCCATAAGTATGTCGTGAAGATTACAACTTTCTACAACAGAAGTCGCCTTCTAGAGATGAGAGAGGAATATTATCTACACAATCCTTCCATGCATAATGAACCATTTTTGGGCACCACAAATGTATGGCAATTTAGGCATCGGTAAATAAAGATGCTATACAAAGATGCTATTTGGTTTGCTATACAAACCAAAATGTAGGTTATATTCAGGGCTAAAATTCTATAAGCAAACCTATCTCTGTACAGGTTATTTCAGGTCTACGTACCCACTTGATTGTTTTGCCTAGTAGGTCTAAATTTTGCGCTTAAACAGAGTTTGAGGATTATCTGAGCGTTCTTGTTGAACAAAGTGATTTTTTCTGGTGTGAATGAAGCTTCTACAGCCACATCAGCAATACTTTGTGACCTGAAAGACATAAAAGGAAACAGATAAATGGACATCATTAACGAGCACACATATTACAACCTTTACATGGAGGACCCAGTGCCAGCATTATCAAATATTCCTCTCTACTCTCTATCTAAGCACTTTAGCAGAATTTTATATTTGAAGGCTCTAAGATGGCAGGCAGGGATAGTGTCTTTTTCGTTTGTGACTGCATCAGCAGCACAATCCACATTCCATATTTTTAATTAAATGAACACATACATGAGCACAGGATGGGAGTTTGCAAGCTCTGTGCGAGTCAAGTGCAAAGTCATGATCTGTTGTGTTTTGACATCTGGAAGCAGTGAAGTTAGGGAACAAAGCGGGTGGAGGTAGGGGTGGCCGGGCAGAGGAGTGTGGTCCTGGCTGTTTCTCTGCTGCCTCAGTGGCTGGCAGTGATCCTTTCAAGCGTGGCATATGGCTATGATAGTGGCAACCAGCCTGATGCCAGACAACAGCTGAAGAGTCCATCTCAGGCAGGGCACTATAGATTTCTGACAATGGCTTGGCCCTTTAGATATCTGACACATAGCCTCATTTACTCCCTACAATGCTTCTGTGAAATAGGTAGAACAAATATTATCTTCATTTTATCAATGAAAACGTCTGAAACACAAAGTTAGTGACTTATCGGTTTACTGAGTAATAGCCAGTGAGAAATTAGAACTTATGGTCTCCTAATTCCTCTGCCAGTGAATTTGTACTTATCATCATGACTCCATGTGCACCCTCAACTATTTACAAAGCAGCATGCAGTAATTAGTAATTTTACTGCTTTGAAAAGTGCCACAAGAAGGTACAGAAAACATTTTCTTTTCATTTTGGGTACCACCTGAAGGACTTTAGTCAATTGAAAAATTAGTTTAATAGTTAATCATGTATCTATCAGGCCCCCTAATAAGCACTCACAAAACATCAAATAACAAGTGCAACATGTCCCCAAACTTGCAAGATCTAAAACACCTAAGTGAATGTTTTCTTTAAGGCAATCTCTTAGAGAGACTGAGCACTTATTCCAATAGAGATGCCATTATTTTACATATCTATAAACTTTTTTAAAAAAATATTATTTTCAAGGCTTTACCCAGGAAGACCAGTCTCAGGAACTTATAGGAATGTGATCATGAAATGGCATTAGCTTTATACTGATCATCTCAGTACCTGGATTTGACTCCATGTGTCTTGACTTTTTTGAAGAATCAGAGAAAAAGTCTGGCCATCACTGACTGTATTAAAAAGGAGTGTCACCGTACAGTTAGTAATAGCCTACCAAGTCTGAAGTCTACCAAGATGGCCACAAGGTGATGTTCACTGAGAGGTAGATTTCTTATAAAATTGTTTAAAAATCAGCCATATAATTATATGACACCTTGTATTTACTCTTGGTATGCTACTCTCAAGTGATTATAACTGATTTTATTTAGTAAATATATTTTCCTGTTTTTCAAAGTCCTTGCGTTTCATTTTTCCACATAAGATTTCATTCTGTAATAAAAATAATGCCTTTCATTCTTTAAAACACAAGTGAAATTTGTATCATTAAACTCAAAATCATAATACATCAATGAATAATGTTTTTATGTTCTTGATATATTTGGACATTTAAAGCACACTTTCCAACAGAGACAAATGAATGAATGGAGACTCTTGATCAAATAATCAATTTCTTTCTGATTGCATTCCCTTACCAGTACAGTATACTTATTTTTTGACCTTGAATTAAATGGCCTTTGAATCCCTATTGTTCCACCGATCTTCAACTCCTATGGAGGTCAGTGAGAGGTCAGCTTAATCTAAATAATGGTTTCTTGCTTTATGACTAATAATTAAAATATAGCTTTTAACCACATAAGAGTTACATTTTATTTATGTGGTCTGAATGTCAGTATTTTCATGCACTCTCATACGGCTTCTTCCTTTCTGTAAGCTGAAATAAGGCTGTTTATAGAAACATAACGTTCAGAAATAACCCGGTTATTTTTTCAAGGGCTTTGTCTTTTCTACACACTTTTTCACCATATAGAGAAGAGAAATTTGATTTTAATGTTAAATTAATACATATATTTTTTCTACTGGGAAAAACATATTCCTTCCTTTTTGGCAAACTATGACACATAAATTCCCTAGAGTCTTACATAATGCACGTGCATTTCTACAACACCAGCACAGCAGTCTATTCCACTTCTTAGCAGGTCATTTCTCATTAGCTAGTTTGTGTCTGGGTCTCACTGACTCACCAGAGTTGAACCACTTGTCCGAAGGCACCAATGGACACATCGGTGATGGAATCCCCATTTAAGTCTCCATAGCCATCCAAGGATCTCCCAAAGTACTGAAGATGGCTCCTAAAGGCTCCATCGGATCCCAAGATTTTCTAAGAAAGCGAGTTTGACATGAAATTGTAGTGCACAACAACTGAAACAAGAAAGTAGCAGGCTCTGCATTGCATTATCATATTGTCTATCTAGTCGCTTTTCAGGTTGTTTTTATTCTCCACAAAATTCCATTGGTTTTTCAGTCATATTATCTGACCTTTGTATCACTCTTACAGCCACATTTTCAAGGAAACAGCATGGATCTTTAACATAAAATCACAAATCAGCACAAAACAGTGAAAGATTGGTGGACTAGAAATGAGTTGGTGCAGTTCAGGTCCTGATTCCTGTCCTAGCTCTCTTCCTTCAGGTCTGACTTCCCTCAGGTCTCACCCTTTTCAGTGATGCCTCCTTAGTCACCCTTTCAACCACCTGATAATTCCCATCCCTGAAATTTTATTCCCTGTTTTATTTTTCTTTTTATTCTTTAGCCGTTATTACTATCTGGAACACTTTATGTTATTTACCTCTTTTTTATATCTGTCTCCTCCATTGTAATATAAGGTCCACAAAGGGCAGAATTTCATCTATCCTCTTCTTTATGGCATCTCCAGGTTCTAGAGCAGTGCGTGGCACATAGTAAAAGCTCACTAAATATTTTTTGAGTGAATGAATGAAGTTATAAAATAAAGGGGCTGGATTGGATGGCCTACGTGATAATCTCTAGCTTAACATGATGATATACACATGTAAACACATCACCATGCCACTCATGAGTTACCTGGGAATACTTCATGCGAATGGTGTCTTGATGACCATTGTAAACGTACACAGCTCCAGAGTTCTGATTTTCTAACGGTGAACCAACAATCACATCATTAAAGCCGTCCATGTTGATGTCAGAAAGAGCTGCAATCGCTGAGCCAAACCGAGCATTTTCAATGCTGTCGGGGCCTTCAAGAAAATGGTGCTGACTCAACAGGCCCTTGCAAGGGGGAAAAACGATGATTACAGTAAACCTCACAACTTGTATAGTTAAAATTCACAGCAATTGATGACCAAACCAATTTTCAGTATGTTAAAAGTGAATAGGGTTTTAAACTTAAAATTCAATATTCTCTACTTATGATGTGAATGTAAGAATTTCAGTACATAAGGCCAGAGGATACCTGCTCATAAACCAAGGTGAAAGGAGGTAATCCTTTTTACTGTAGCTGAACGACCTACATAAAAGTATCCCTTCCTTTGTCTTCTTTTTCCCTCAGTATTAGGATCTTCACCTGTTTGCAAACCTTTGTGATTTTAAATTTTAAAATGGTGAAAATCTACCAATATCTTGAAGGAAATTAAGGCAGACACAAAAGAAAATAAAACACAATATCTTAATTTAGCTTTACTTAAAAATTACTGAATAGTGGCATTATTATAATGGTATAGGAAGTGAAAAATGAGATTGTTAATACCCCATTATAAGAATAACTAAATAATTCTGCCCAAAGAAAAGGACATTTTCTTGTAAAATACAGTTTTTTCTTTGGATTTTGTAATCAAGTATGGAAATATTTTATGACTTCACGAGAAAGCAATGAGCCTCAACCATGACATGTTGATTCATCAACCATCAGTGTTGATTTTTTTCTCTCCTATCATAATCTTATGGAAATTAATTTGTTCCTGAGTTTTATAAGGTATTAGGAGATCTTTTCTTCTTCAACAATTAATAACTTAGAATATTTTATAAGCAAGAAATATTTAAGAAACTGGGCATTTGTTAAATTTTCAAACATGCAGATATGTCCTTCCCTCCTTGTATACTCAATTATACATTCTTTATCTGTGTAATTGCTTTAGAATTGTTTTAACTGCTTCTGTTAAAAGGTTAATTTTTACATTAATTTAAATAAATAAGGTAGGGCAAAATATCACAACTAAATATAATCTTTACTGTATTAACTTCAGCTTCTCTTTTCCATCCTTTCTCCTCTATAGTAATCTAATTTTTTATGTCAACCTGTGTCTTTAATTTAGTTTTCCTCCCTGGTTTCACTGAGTTCACCATACTTATATGCATGAATTTAGAGAGTTCCATCTACAAGCTGGAAAAACTGTGCAAGGACTGGAAATTCCAAGAGTTGGACATATACCTACATGTTACACTAAGCAATGGAATTTCCTGAGAAACTAATGTAGAAAGCATCCAGGATTATATGGAGGTTTCCAAAGTGCCTAGTCCAATTTGTCTTTCTCACTGTAAAATGATACAAAGATAGTATTACCTTGTCACTGTTATCATTTTACACCAAAAAACTGTATGAGTACTTGGGAAATACACAAATGTTTGTGTATGTGTGTGTGTGTGTGTTTCTGTGTATTTCAAAAATGATGTGTATCATAGGTGCTGACTGTCAGCTCTGTACTCCATGACTATGTATAATCAATTACAAAAATTAGGATAACAATTAAAACTAAAAAAAAATGATGTGCATCTATAATGCTTTATTTGTTATTGCAATATATATTCAAAGATCTCTCGTGGAAAATGGCAGTACACTACACATTAAACTCTAGTTTATATATAAAAATCTAATGTGATTTTTAAAATCATAACTTGATGACATCCTCAAAAATGATGATATAAACTATACTATATATGCAAATGAATTATGATTCAATAATCATACATTTTCTTTCAAAATGCTGATTAACTTTTATTGATTAATACTAAAGCAAATTAAACTGTCAGTTTAATTTTTTTTTTTTTTTTTTTTTACCTTTGTGAGAGTAAACAGGTAGACTCTTCCTTCCTCCTTCTTTAGGTCATTCATATACATTGGTGCACCTACCAAGAGCACATCTGTAATGGTGTCCTTATCCACATCAACTGAACACAGCACACTACCAAAATAGGAGCCAATCTGAAGTAATAAAACATATTAGCTTAAATAGGAGCCAATCTGAAGTAATAAAGCATATTAGCTTTAGGGTTCCTAGGATTCATATACTCCTAATATTACACTGAAATTTTACTCATTCAGTACACAAAAATTGAGTATTTATTGCCCACAAAGTGTTAGGGAGATAAAGTTGGATGACACAGTCCCTTCCCTCAGGTTGTATCATCACCCAACATTTGGTTCTTAAACCTTACTGTGCCCAAGAATCACCAAGAAAGTGTCTTACAAATACAGATGACTGAGACTCATTTCTAGAGATTCTGATGCAACATCTAGGATGTGATCCAGAAAAGAGCATTTTAAATAAGTCCTTATATCTGATGTCAGTGGGCCAAAGACCACACTTACAAGACAAACCCTGAGTAGGCCTGTGAGATGTGTTGTAGAGAAAGACAGGAGGGGTAGAGACAGAGGGAACAAATAATTGGGCTTCTATGGTAAAATATATGGTAGTAGAGGCAAGTCCCCAGAATGCTGGGTGATCAGATTGCAAGGGAGTCAGGAAGGCTTAGAAAGATGAAGTATTATTTGAATTACATCTTAAGGAGGACAAGGGCTTTGTAGATACAGAGGAGTGGAAAGCATGACTGATGTGCATGTCCATGACATGGACTGGGACAGCTGAGTAGCTCCTGGATAGATCAGGATGGGAAGACCAGGTGGAGATAAGTGAAATAAGAGAGGCTGGGAACTGGAATGTTCATCTCATTCAGCAATGTTCAGTGCATGCCTATGTGAACACCTTTTAAGGATTCAGAAATGAATAAGTAATGATTCCTTCCATAACACTTTCACTGTTATTCTCAAAACAAAAACACCCTTCTTTAAAATACTAAAGAGGAGGGAAGAGTATGTGACCATAGACAGTTAGTGGTCAGGGAAGTCAAGAACTCAGGTCTTACTTCTAGAAAATCCATAGCAACAGCAGAATCAGACTGAATCCCAGAGAAGAGAAATCTGTGGTTAGTTTCTCCAATTCAAAGAAGGAAACCATGTTATATTGGTTGTCAGGGATCAATGGAGCTCATTTCAAATATGTGCCATGCCCAGGGGTCAAAACTACTTAGTAAGGAAACAGGAAGTCTCTAGCAACAGGCTTTTGCTGATGTGGGCAATAACTGGGATTCATCATAGGTCCTAACTACCAAATTGTCACACAGCATTAGAAAATGGCGGAGAAGAGCTATCATTTTACTTTTAGAAATGTCAAAGCCAACAGGACCCCTTGACAGGCTGAGATGTAGAAGCTCAGTCCTTAAAATGTTATACTGTTCCCTTTTTCTCATTATTTCTCTTCCAGATCCTTGCTCCTATTGTGGGCTTGCCTACAAAGTGGTGGTTAAGTGCCTGCCGTCATGACTAAATCATACCCATGTATTATTAATTCGGGGAGTCAAAAATATGAATAGGATGTGACCCAACGGCCCAGGCTTTGAGGCCAGACAGGATTGGGTTTTAATGACAGTTCAATCAATTAAAGCTGTATGACCATAGAAAGCTGGCTAAACTCTCAGTAACCTTCAAAAGGGGACAGTAGATCTTTTCAGTATTGTGACAATTTAAGGAATATATAAATAAGCTCAGATTTCAGAGCCAATCATTGAGTAGGCACCCAGTAAATGTTACTTTCCATTTCTGCCCATCCAACTCCCACCTGCCCCTTTGTCCATAAAATTAATTACACATGTTAAACAATGAGATTTACCTGGTCACCTCTGTGAGACTGAATAACTGTGACATTGCCATTCTCGTTAACACTGTATAACACTATCTGGCCTGTATAATTTGCCCGAGGAGCACCAGCAACAAAGTGGACACTTTTTCCGGTAGAAATTGCAGCCACGGAATAACCTAGGAGAGGAGTCACAGAATGAGCACCACCGAATATCTCAGCCAGATAAGGCTTGCAAAGTTAGAAGAGATGATCAGAGGTCCTTATTTGTTAGATGTGATGCACAGTTCCTAGTGCTCCTGAGCATATTGCTAAGGGCACGGCTTCCATTTTCTAAGAGAAATTGCTTCTGTCTTTGACCTGCAGCATTTTCCTCCATGGATGGGACCCCTACCTACAAAGCTGGCCTTAGATTCTGGGTTGTCCTCATCAGCCACCTATAAACTTGGCACTCAACAAAAGTTTCTTGAATGAATGAATAGTTGAGTTTAAAAGGTAGTGTTGTACAGTGGAAAAAAAACACAGGGCTTGGAGTTAGCCCCAGGTTCAAATTCTAAACTTGCCACTTAGTAAGTTGTTTAACTTTAGGCAAGAAATTAACCTCACTGGCTCTCAAAGGTAAAATGGCTCTGAAAGGGTTGTTGGAAGGATTTAAATGTTTATTTAGATAAATTAGCCAGCTCAGGAACTGTCCCATAGTAGGTACTCAAAAATCAGTGGCTACTTATAAGAAAAAGAAGACTAATAACTCTAGTGTGGCTGCCACTTAGTGTATTGGATTCTATAAATTGTTTTCATTTTGAAGAAACACAATCATGATCCGGGAATTACAATTGCTTAAAAGCCAGAAGAGATTAGTGAATATAACATAGTGTTTCAGTAAGTAGTTATGGGTTAAAGCCAGATTGGCAAAGAGGCAACATATATATGTATATAGTTGACCCCAATATCCACTGGGGGATTGGTTTCAGGACCTGTGAATACCAAAATCTTCAAGTCCCTGATATAAAATGATATAGTATTTGCATGTAATCTATGAACATCCTCCTGTATACTTTAAATCATCTCTAAATTACTTATAATACCAATACAATGTGAATATTATGTAAATAGTTGTTACACTGTATTTTTAAATTTGCATTATTTTTTATTGTTGAATGGTTATTTTTTATTATTTTTTTCCCTTGAGTATTTCTGATTTGCAGCTGGCTGAATCTGCAGATGTGGAACCCTCAGATACGGAGGGCCAATTGTAATATATACGATCATTAGATGACAATTCAAGGGCTTTGCTGCACTGATTCTGAGATTCAACAATGAGCTGGTTCAAAGAAACAGAACGTAAGTTTGCTTGAGCCAAATACTGCTGTGCGTTACCTAAATATGAACTGTGATTTCTATCTTGCAGAATTTGGTCAAAGGCTTGTTTAGGAAAGGTCAAATGTCCATGAGATGTCTCCTGCACAAGAGTCCCACTCCAGCCAAAAGCTCCCACTGCACCCAGCATCAGAATATCCTAAAATAATTGAAAGATGAAGATTATTAAAACAAATCACCTTTAAAGCATAAGAATGCAAAACATTGTAATAAACTGTCTAGATTTAAGAAAAAAAGCTAAGCATGCTGAAGTAAAATACATATGTATATATATTGATAAAGCTCAGAATTGTTTTAATATATTTTTGCTGGATTCCCATGGCTATGTTATCTTGGGATTTATTTAGTATGACATATTCTGTAGATAAATCTTTGTAATAAGCTGTGGTACCGGATGGGTACATGCCATGTTCAAATTTCTGTTCAAAGGCATGCAGTGGCAAATGCTGAATGCTTATGATTTTTCAGAAAGGAGGCAGCAGTGAGCCTCCAGTCTCTCAGATTCATAAAAAAGCTCCCAGCAGGATATGAGACATGCTTGAGAAATGGGAAATGCTGATGACAGAGGAAAGACAGGGATGCTGCTGCTGTCCCAGCCATGACTTGCGAGACCTTCTTCTGACCTATTCTATTTTCAACTTTTTTCCTCTTTCTTCTTAACTCCTTGTCAACTGTTCCTTTATCATCCATATCCTGTCCCATCTATTTGGTAATAGCACAGCTACAAAAGACACCTGCAGCTGTGACATTCAACCTACTGGAAGGGAAATAACCAGTGGTCAGCACTGGGGAGGGCCCAGGAGGACAGGCTACTCTGAATTGGCTCAAAACCCAATCTGAATATTCAGAGCTATAAATTCATCGCAGAAGGCAGGTTTGGCCAGGATGGGATGTTACTTTTAAGTTTTTGATCTTAGAAAACATCAAGGATATGATTTTAGATTAAAAATTATAAGCCATTAAGACATAGCAAATAAGGAAGTGCTGTGTCCCATTTTGAGGTTAAGTGGCCATGAAATTATGTGAATAACTGTAATAAAATCAGGAACTCTGAATCTGGGGTGCATGAATGGGCTTCAGGGCATGTACGAAAACCTCAAGAAAATGTGTGAAAAATTCTCTGTGTGCTCATCCATTTACATTTTTTTTCCCTATGCGGAAGATCCATAATCATTATGAGCATCTCTAAAGACTGGTGATCCAGAAAAAGTTAGCACCCTTTATTCTAGAGAGAGAATGAACTGTTCTTTGTCCTTTGATCTGCTGATCAAACACTCTGAGTTCATATTGTTCCCTCAGTATTTCCCAGGGTCTCACAGCTCTTTGCTCCCTTCACTACCTCACTTGTATCCTGAGCAGAATTAGAATCGGAGGTCTGGGGGGGGGGGGGGATGTTCCTAAGGAAGAAGAATGGACTTCCCTGACCTAAGAAGATGAGGTACACTCTGACCCCATCTCACAATTTTTCCTGACTCCTTACTTTTTCAAATATTTTCTGTCTCTGCTCTTAGAAAAAGATAATACAGCAACTCAGAGTTCAACAACGACAGTGATGAGAAGAGTTTGTGTTTTTAACAAATGTTTCCAGTAATTAATTGATTCAAAGAAAATTCTTGCAGGGATAATACCTTGAATTAACATAGTGCCTGTGCCCTGGAGCACTCAAAGGCCTTCTTGTATATTATCTTCTTTTTCCCATACAAAATCCCTCTGGAATAGGGAAAGGAAGGAATTATTAACCTTCATTTTCTAAGATGGTATATAAGCAGCACAAAGAAATTAAATGACTGTGACTAGGAATCAGCACTGTCAGTCACTAGATGGCCTTTTTTCCTACTTTATGTATAAGGCTATTGTGTCCAGGAGTGTTATGCCAAATGACAGCGTGGCTTGACATCATCAGATATACACACATTTTGAGGAGAGTAATCTGCGCTGAATCCTACTTGTGACATTTCCATCTGGAAGTTGTCTCCTCCTTGAACAGTACCTGGGAAAATCAGTTTTAAAACTTATATTACTGTCAGCAATTTTAAATCAAGTTTTCAAACATGGGCTCACATGTACACACACACACACACACGCACACACAAGTGCATGCACACACGCACACAGTGTTCTGATGTTCACCCAAAACTATAGAGCTGGTGGATTCTGGGGAGGAGAAATCACTAAGAAAGTGTTTTAGCAGATTATAGAAGTTCACAATACTTTAAAGTTGGCATTAATCTTAATTAGCATTAATGTGTTTAATGGAACATTTAGAAAGTTCCTGATGTCAAAGAACACTCAACAAAAAGGTATGAGGTAAGGTGAAAACTGAGGTGAACATTTTAAAAAAAATTATAATTACTAGCTAAGAAACTGACTGAATTTTTATCTTTTAAATATTGGTATAAACAAATGCACAAATATCTCA
>NW_007727041.1:167291-204214 GCF_000696425.1 Galeopterus variegatus
ATTTATTCACGTTTTTCATTCATTTTTCTTACTGATTTATTTCTTTTTATACAAAGTATACAAGTTAACATTAATAGATAAAGAATGTGATAATAAAATAAAGAATTCTTGAAGAAAGTTTTTGAAAGAAAGTCCTTGAAAGGCGTTCTTTTACCTTCAATGCTGAAAATTTGTTCTCCTAAAGTCCCAGCCTTTTCTAGTAGAGCAGCTTCATCAGACACATTGAAAAAGTACCTTTCTGTTGGAATACTAGCAATTGCTTTGATTTCTTTTATTAAATTTTTAGTATCAAGGGCATTCCTGTTTAAGTACCCAAGAACCTTGAAAATAGAGGAAGAGGAAAAAAGGTCATTATTGCTGTACTCCAATTTTCCAATTAGTGCTTTCTAGTCTATTTCTGAACACAATAGGCCCTCTGGAGAAGTAAATCAAGCAACATTTCCACAATCATTAATTTGGTTGACAGGACTGAAAATCAGAGTAAAAATTTTCTTCTATATTGAACAATGAACACAATGGGAAAGTGCAGCCTTGAGAAGTGATGCTATAAAGGAACAAAGTCTACTCATCAGATGCACGACAAGTAAAAAGAAAGCCACTTACTGCTATGCCAAACCTCAGTATATTATCCTTGTTGCACTGATCAATCACAGCTTTCAACATTGACCCATCATGTGATTCACCATCAGTTACAACAACCATGACTTTGGTAGCACTTGGTCGCCCACCAGAAGCTGCTGAATAAGCGTAATCTCTGTGGCAGATGAAATTAAAGACTCACCATCAAAAGATGAAGCTAATATGTGAACCTCTGGTTTGAAACAGAAATATGAAACGAGCTTATTCAAGCACAACCCACTGTGACAAAATTTCTCTCCATGTCAATTCTGGTGATATATTTAAATATGTCCTATTGTAGCTTGAAAAGAAACATATAAAAATTTAATCTTGCTTGATGTTAAAAATAATTTCTACGGGTTTCATGGTGTGGGTGTGTGTGTGTGTGTGTGTGTGTGTGTGTGTGTGTGGTGTGTGTGGATGTGTGTGTGCATGTTTGTGTATTTACCCCGGAAATTCTTATCCTTACCTTCTTATAAGAAAATTAAATGTATTACTATTAGTCAACAGATATTACTGTCATAAATTTTACTCATTAAACATGTTTAATTTTTCAATATTTAATTATTTTTTAAAAAGTAATATTTATACATGACCAAAAAAATTCAAGCATTTGGAAAAGTATAAAACAAAAATCTGACACAAAGCCCCTTCTCCAAAAGTAACCACTATGATCAGTTTCTTATGTTTCCTTCTAGAAAATGGTTTATCTAGATGTAATATAGATATATGCATAGTCTATCCCTTAAACTTTTACATGAATGAGGACATACAGTTTTTTTCATTTTGATGGAGATCTTTCCATATCAGCACCTATTAAGCCCTTGTTTCTTCTTTTTTTTTGTCCTTTTTGAGACCAGCCGCACCGCACTCAGCCAGTGAGCGCACCGGTCATCCCTATATAGGATCCGAACCCACGGCGGTAGCGCTGCTGCACTCCCAGCACCACACTCTCCCGAGTGCGCCGCAGGCTCGGTCCCCCTTGTTTCTTTTTTAAAGACTGCAAAATATTTTACTATTTGGAGGCACCATAATTTACTTAACCAGTCCCGCATTATTGGACATTAGTCCATTTCTGACTTTACAATAAATGCTGTAATGAATGTCTCTGCATATATACCTTAGCATACTTTTCAAATGTATCAGAGCAATGAAATTACTGGGACAAAGAATATACATGTTTCAAATTTTGGTAAGTAATGTCAAATTGCCCTTCAAAAATGTCACCAATTTATATTACCATTAGTACAGAAGTTTCTCCACCTCCACTGACAATAAGGATGTTTAAACTTCTTAATTTTTGGTATTTAGGTCAGTGAGAAATAAAATATAATTGTTGTTTTAATATGCATTTTTTAGTAATGAAGGAAGAGTGAATATTTTTATATGTTTAGTAGCCATTTGTATTTCTTTCTCTAAGAACTCAATTTTCTATACCTTTGCCCAATTTTCTTTGTGTTGTTCATCATTTTATTAATGATTAGTAAGATTTCTTTGTTAATAAGGAAAATTACCTCTTGTCATATACATTGTAAATAATTTCCCCAGTTCATTGATCACCTGTTGAATTTTAATGGAATTACTTATGTACAGAAGTTTTGTATTTTTATATAATCAAATCCATTAAACTTTTTCTGTGTGAGCACATCATTTTATTTCCTAAAATGTCTTCTGTACTCTATATTGTAGAATACAGAAATTTGAATTACAGTACTCACATCAGATCTTTTTTGAGTGACTTACTTGTTAGGACACACTATAGATCTCAAATATGATTATAAGGTTTTTGAGGACAGACACTGTGCCTCAAAATTACCTGCAGTATATGGGACAATAAATTGCAACCTCAGACATTCAATAAAACAGTGTGAATGGAAACATGGCAATATTTACTGAAAGAGTGTCAGAATTCTATTCGGTGTTTTAAAGAAAAAGACAAAAAAAAAAAAAGAGAGAAAAAATAAATAGTTGGGTGATTCTCCTAGCAATGAGAAGACTAACTCCTGTCAGCTTGGGAAATAGTGTGGTCAGAGGGAGATAGATGAGAGAGGAGCACAGGAGAGAAAACCAAAGTTTTGAAAAGGCTATACTCTGGGCCGGCCCGGTGGCGTACTGCTACAGTGCGCCGTGTGGGAGTGCGGCGGCGCTCCCGCCGAGGGTTCGGATCCCACATACAGACTGGCTGCTCACTGGCTGAGCAAGGTGCGGGCGCAACACCGAGGGTTGCGATCCCGTTGCCGGTCCCGGTCCGGTACGGGCGCGACACTGAGGGTTGTGATCCGTTGCCGGTCACGAAAAAAGACAAAAAAGGTAAAAAAAAAAAAAAGAAAAGGCTATACTCCTACCTCAACAGACAGTGGCGTTACACTGGAGAAGAAAGCTTGCCAGGTCCCCCGGCTCCTTCCAGGGAAAAAAGCCACACCCATGTTCCCTGCTGAAAACAGGGTCCCTCAGCAGTTTCTAATTCCAGGAATGCCATTTTCTATGCCAACTTATTCTTCCCTAGTCGAGTTTACTAGAACAGGTCGGGCACTTCACCTAATGGCAACCAACCGAGTGACTGGCTATCAGCTTATGAGTGACCTGGCCCAAAAGGATATCTTGATAGAGACAATAAAAATTAACCAAACCGATCAAATCTTCTCTTGTGGAGAATCTGCTTTTGAGACATAAGTGGAGAGTTGCCAGTTGATGGAAGCAGCAAATAAAATATACACATAGAAAAAAGAAGGAGCAGATATAATGGGAAATTCAAAAATAGAAATGACAGGATGTGGTGACTGACCAGATGTGTGATCTAAGGAGGAGGTGGAAAGAATAAAGAAAACCATCAGAGTTTTAGTCTGAGTGGCTGCAGGAATAAGGCAGAGGCATGGATCAAAATGGCCAAGTCCCGAGGAGGGGTAGGGAGAAGAAAAAGGCCAGTTTAAAATATGTCAAATTTGATAAGTGAACCAACACTCCAGATAAAGATATTCAGCATCAGCTGGATGTCTGAGAGAATTCTGAGAGAGTTCAGGGCTGACAGCATCGCAGTGGGTAAACCCCATAGAACTGATGCTGACTCCATGTGAGTGAACACAGCTCCTAAGAGAGAAGGGCTATAGATGAGAGAGGTCTGCTTAATGAAGAAAAAAATAGGAAAAGTAGCCAGAGAAGAGGCAAAAGTTGTTGATACAAAGTTGACAGGGATTCCAGAAGTTTGCGGGTTCAGAATAGCAGTGTTTGTTCATCATTATCAAGTGCTCAGAAGAGCTGGAGAGGATGAGGCTTGGGGCAGGACCACGGTGTTGGGTGGTCAAGGCCATGCTCAGCTAGGGGAGACCTACGGGCTTCCTGGAAGGGGAGGAAGGGAGAATAGACACTTTTGAAAGGATCTAGAAAGAAGGAATGCACAAGATGAAAATGCAGAAAGTGGTTTAAGAGAAGGCAAGCTCATTATCTTCATTTATTTTTTAACAACAGGAAAGTGTTGAACATCTTTTGTAGAGATCTGGTTAAAAGAGAATGAAGATGAAGGAGCTGGAGAAATAGACAAACTGAGGGAAGAATGAGGAGGGAGCTACAGAGTTGTAAAATTCACACTTTGTAATTCACACGGATTGTAGTATGTATAATAAACTCATTCGATTAAATTCAGACTCATAAGATGCTATGGCCCTTGTTAATTTGCATAAAATGCTTCATTAGCTCAATTTGTCTGGAGCTCTGATAAATATTAACAAATAATGACAGACTGCTCCATTTCCTACTGTTTTAACCTAAGGTCTTCTCATTTCATTTATTTCTTGTTAAATCATATAAGAATCATGTAATATAAAAATCCTAGAATCAAATATTTTAACTTCATTTCCCAACTGCCTTCTCAAAGGATTCAAGTCACTGAATACTCAGACTTGTTTTCTTTATTACTTCTGTGTTTAGTGTGGGTACCATTGTTAGTATTTTTCTTTGTCATTTACTTCCTTTTTCTCACATATTAGCACTTTCATGTTATCAAAATATTGGTCTATTAGCATCAAAACTTACCTTGCAAATTGAATTGCTTTGAATGTGTTTGTGAGGTCCCCACCATGTTGGAATGTCTGGGATGTTGCTATGGTCATTTCATCTTTGGTTTTAAAAGTGTTCAAGTTAAACACAACTCTTGGCTCATTGGCATATTGAATTAATCCCACCTTTAAAAGAGTAGAAGTTTGTTAATGGGCTGTCATTAAGTTATAAATAACTTCTATTTAACACATGTGATAAAAATCAAAAGCGCATTTAGACATGGACTAATAGCTTAAAGGAATCCCTTCCAACTTTGTTCTTGATAGCTACTTTTCTTTCAAGGAATGATTCTTTGTTAGAGGTCATCAGTATATAATAGTGGCACTATGGCCAAGAGAGATGATGTGCAATAGCTTATGATTTGGTTCTCAAGAATAACAACTATAGGGCCGGCCCGGTGGCGCACTGCTACAGTGCGCTGCTTGGGAGCGCAGCGGCGCTCCTGCCGAGGGTTCGGATCCCACATACAGACCGGCCGCTCACTGGCTGAGCGAGGTGCGGGCGCAACACCGAGGGTTGCGATCCCGTTGCCGGTCCGGTATGGGCGCGACACTGAGGGTTGCGTTCCATTGCCGGTCACGAAAAAAGACAAAAAGGAAAAAAAAAGAATAACGACTATAGATTTTTAAGCTTTTCCCTGTAATATTTTAATATAGGCAAATATTAGAACAAGGTTTATAACAGGAAGATTAAATGAATATAAATAACCTTTCTAATTACCAATGGATATAAGATTGCAAACAACTATAAGCAATCATAGATGGAAGGTAACATCTCATCAATTGAGAGTAATTATGTAATAACGAATTAGAGCCAAATATAAGAAAGCCAATGTGCTCCTAATCAATGTGATCAATTTGGGCCTATTTATTGTGCTGTGTTTCCTCTGTTATGATCTTCAGCATTTCTGGAGGGGAACTGCTATATATGCATATGGAGCAAGGAGTTTCTGGCCTCCCAAGAAAAATATGATTAGAGAGAATCTTATATGAGAGATCTAAGAGAAAGAACTTCTGAACAAGATGTTCATGGACATTCTCTGAACATTCAGATCAAGAAAGTCACACCCTTCTATTAGCGTGCTTGTTCTTAGGCACTGAACTCATCCTCTAAGCCTAGGAGATAGGGTTTCCAGAATAGGAAGTGGCACTGAGGGGTCAGGGGTAAGAGGCTCTCTGAACCAGAGGTCAGTATGGAAAGAAGGTGGAAGGGGCAATGTCTGGATTTCTGAGTTCAATCTGCTACTTTTTGCTAGGGAGGCAGTAAGCTAGGCACTGGGAAGATGGCAAGAAATATATTCCTGAACCCCTTTCTTTAAAATAAGATGTAAGACCTGAGAGAGAGTAAAGGATCAAAAATAACTCTGAGGATTTCAAAGTCTGATACTAGAGGAAGATGATAATAAACCCATGACACAACTCCAGGACTTCTGGTGTGAGAAAGGGGAAGGATTTAAAGAAATGTGGTATATTAGGACTCACAGAAAGGTCAAATTTAGTTTGTAAGAAAAGAGACTGAGTTAAATCACTTCTAGAGATGTAGGAAGACACAGAAGAGGAGGTCATACTATATTAAAGACTGTTAAATAAAGTAAGTCATGTTACGAGGGGTAATTCATTTAGAGGCAGAGAAAATAAGCAGATGCATGTGAAAGCTTCTCTTATGAGGGCCCTTAATAGTGGTACTCTCTAGAAATCAGTGCTATCAGCACCGCACTCTCTCGAGTGAGCCACGGGCCGGCCCCTAGAAATCAGTGCTATGACTAGTCTTATTATCAGAATTTTCTGGCAAAAACTCACAGTAAAACTTTCAATTTTCAGCAGGCATTAATGTCGTCTTGGTATTGAAAAGTGACCTCAATGGGAAAAATGTGTAACAATATCTTACAATACTATATAGGAAAGCAGAAAAGCAAATTTCAATAAAGATAACTACAAAGCATTTAGGGAAAAATATTCTAACAATTGTTACCAGATGTTGGACACTGGATTATCAGATGCAATCTAAGAACATTCGAGGGTACTTCAGAAAGTTCATGGAGAGGTTGTATTGTCTTTTAATTCTATTTTTCCACAAACTTTTTCAAGTACCTTTGTATACTGATAACTCTAAATTGATCCCCGCTGATGTTGGTTCAGTGTGCTGGTACAACCAGAATGACCCATGAAATAGAGGATCCAATAAGAAAGGGGAAAAAAACAAAACAAAACCCCAACAAACCAAAAAAGCAAGAACTGTACTTTTAAAATAAATGCTATTCAGTCTTGTTACAGAAGCTTAAAGCTTCTGCTCCTGAGTTTTGGTTGCCTCCCTCAAGAAGGTATAAATGCAAATTAATGACTTAAAACAGAGAGCTATATCAAATTATTGAAACCACTTGTCCTGTGTAAAATATGATAGGCTGGACTTTATGATAAAAGACTATAAAATAATAAACGGAGGATTCATGTTTAGTGACTTATTCATCAAAATCCCAGAATTCAAAGAAAATTGTTTTACCAGAAAAAAGTAAACAGAATAAATTCATTATTAGTCCTAATGGACATAAAGAAAAATATGAAAATACATATTGAATTTTCAAAAGTGTTAATAAACTTGTGTTACAGGGGCAAAAATAGGCAACTAAAAGGGGATTAAAATGTTATATCCCATACCCTTGTTGTCTGTGTCAGAAATAGAACTCTAAAGTCAAAAGCCCAGCATTGGACAAACTCATAGGTTAGAATAACCCAACATAGTACAAGTTTCAGTTAACTTTCAAGGTTATCACTGAGTGCATTTAATATGGGATTTGACAAATGCAAAAATTAAGACTTCATATCTAACAACATTTTCTCAGAAAGAAAGCCATAGGCTAGTTTATGTATTACTGATGTCCATACCTGTGTCTTTGTGGGGCCTATATCTAGGCCTTGTACAAATTTTTCCAAAAAATTCTTTACTGCTTCCCAGGGATAAATGCTGTTTGATTCATCGCATACAACCACAACATCTATGAGGGAAGGGCAGGCTACATAGAAAAAGATGAAAAATGCAGATTTCTCTAGGTAAGTCAAACTTTATACCACATAAACATGAGACTTGAGGGCTTCAGCAGCCCTTGTTGGTAAATTTTTCCCCCCTCCTTTAAACATAAGGCACTGCTCAGACCTTCTACACACCCATAACTTACTCTGAACTGCAGGTGAAAAGCTGGCCAGGAGCTGAAAATCGGGACTGACGTCAGAACAAACCCCAGTCGTGTAATACTGACTTCCACACTGCTGTGCCCACAGAGGACCACACGTCTTCAAAGAAACAAGAAAATGGTAAATGGGAACACACAGAACATGCTAACCCTCTACTTCTCTGTAGAACTCAGACATTTCTATTCTTTTCAAAATACTTGGAATTGTCAACTCTTGCAACTAACAAGTCAAAAATGCCTTTGGATGAGAGTTCACTGGGACAAGCAGACATGATGGAGAAGGTGGCAGAGGCTCTGTGCCCAGTGGCAGGCCCCCAGGGGGAGGGGACAAGACTGGCAAGGGACAGATGTCAGTAATGGAAAGAGCCCATCAGGTCGCCCTCCAAGCTAGAGGAAAGGGGTGCCTTTCTTCCAGAGAACACCCAGGAGGAAAAGAGTGCAAAATTCATTTTTTGTCTCAGGTGCTTTATCTGTAAAATGGGGATAATCATACCTCCTATCTTTTAAGGTTGTTGTGAAGATTAGATGGGTCTATAAATATAAAACACTTACAACAGTGCCAGATATACAGCAAGTGCTATATAATTGTTAGACAGCATCACTATCCTTGTTATCACTGAGCATCAGTTTCCTCCTGCCCGTTCACACTACTCAGCAGAACCATAAACCCAAAGGCCTCCCAGGGCCTGGCAGGAGCCCTCGCAAGGTGCTCAGGGCCAGTATAGACACCAGGGTGAATGAAGAACCCATGCCTTATGGTCATGGGCAGGTTACTATGGTTCCTGCTCACCCACTGCTGTGAAACAGGCCTTGTGTTGACAGATTCTTCAATTTTTCAAGCAGAGTCAGAGAGGACAAATTTTGTATGCAAAGTAACAGATTTAAAAACACTCTGTATGCTAAACAAACACAAAGGAGGCTCATTGACTGCTGGTTTTTAACTTTGCTGTGAAGTATCTCCTTACTTCCAGAACTTCAAAAACCCCCCACTACCACTCTCTAATTTATTTCAGCCACCAAAGCTGGCTGGCATTTGTCTCCTTGCCCACACCATACATTATCCAATTCTTAATATCTCCATTAATGGCATCTCAATTCTCTCCTTTTCAGCAGCCCTTGAATGCCAAGAACTCCTGATTAAGTCATGATTAAATCACATGGGAAATATTAGATTGAATAATATTAAAAGTGGTAGATGAAAAAGGAGAAAAGTGAGAAACAGAAATCTTGTAAAGATTTGAAAAAATATCTGCAAAGCTTAACATTACGTAAAGCTGTTGATCAGTCATTAAAACTAAACAGAAGAGTGGGGACTTGCAAGAAGCAATTGGAAAAACAAAAGGGAATTTATTTGACCCAGTTTAACTGTTGGTAGCTCAAAGGGGAAGCAGCTGGTCATATTTCATGCTCAATGAACAAAGCACAGTTTTCCCCTATAAAAATGGTTCATTTTGCCAATTAGTTAGCAGAAAATCATTATTGATACCTTTGGTTAGTTTATTTTACCAATTACTGATTCCTATATCCTAAATTCCTATATCTCCATTCCTAAGTTGTTTTTTTAAACTTTTTTTTATCACCTTGGAAAATAACTCATGAAGTATTCAAGATTTTTTTTTGTTTTAAAAGCAATGGAAAACAGCATTAAAAAGTTGAAATTAGAATATGCCAATTGTTAATGCCAGAACTACATTCCTTCTTTAAGCCCAGAACTTAAGAAGGTTCAAAAAAATGTGATGATTGTCAGTCTTTTCCACTTAATTCTTTAGAGTATCTTATGATTTTGACCTTTTAGGTATGTAAAGGAAATTTTGACTCTCTCTCTCTCTCTCTCTCTTCTTTTCTTTTTCTTCTTCTTTTTTCTCTCTCTCCCCCCTCCCTCTCTGCTCATTACATCGACAAATTAATCTCTCAATTTCTATTGCAATTTTCTTTTACTTTATTTATCTGGAGTTACAGATTAAAAATTCTGAGGTACATACTATAATCACTAAATCTCAATATGTTTCTCTTTCTGATTTATTCAAACTTAAAAACAAACAAGCACACAAAAGAAGAAAGTAATGTTATTACAAAGACTTGAATATCATAAACCATGAAGATTCATTGCAATATTCATTTATGCACTGATGTAACACATATTATAAGCAGTATTTAATTTACTTAATGATAGCAAAGTCATCTGAAAACTAATACCTGTTAGTAAAAACAGGATGACATTGTTCAAAATTGATTCCAGTTTTAGAATAATCCAGTTATAAAACACAGGCTTTTAAGTTAGCATGTCAATGGTACAGATAAAACCAATGTGAAATTAAATTAGGCTTTCCAAGGAAGTTTTAGCAGGACTATACAACCAGAATATACCTATATGAGCTGGTGAACATTGCAAATAAGATTTTTTATGTGCCTTTAAGCTTTTTTTTTTTTTTTGTATGTGGTGGTTTTCATGTTTTTATAGTTAGATCTTTTCAACAATTTCCTATACTATTTCTTTCATTAATTCTAATCTCAGAAATTCTTCCCTCCTTCAGAAAATTTCCATTTTGGGGCCGACCTTGTGGCTCACTTGGGAGAGTGCGGCGCTGGGAGCGCAGTGGTGCTCCCGCCCCGGGTTCGGATCCTATATAGGGGTGGCTGGTGCGCTCACTGGCTGAGTGCGGTCACAAAAAAAAAAAAAAAAAAAAAAAGGAAAGAAAATTTCCATTTTGTTCTAGTTTTTTATATGAGCTCTTTAATTCACTTGAAAAGCCTATTTGGATATGCAAACTATTAACCAATTAATTGTCCCCAGACCACTTGTTAAATAGGGCATTCCATTTCACTGATTTGTGATGTCTTCTCATAGCATTTTAGAAATGAAATGAGGGTAAACGCTGACATGCAGTAAGATGAGACACCTCACCATGACTTAAATAATATCAGATGAACCAACGGTTTCAGGAAATGATTAAAAACAAAAATACCTCTTAGCTTTGAAGCCTGCTTTCGGAATTAGCAGTACCTATCTTGAATGTTCCTACAGGAAGTAGAAATGAGACCTGGGATTCTGCTGCCATCAACAAATACTAAGTACACTCTCCAGGGGCAAAGAATTAGTGTTCCTTTTGCTCCCTTTTTTCAAGACCTTCCGTGGCAATGGTTTTGCTGAATATCATGAGAAGTCCACAGGTCAACAGAATGTTACTTTATTTTACAAATCCGAATAGTATAATGTATCAAAAAACAAGCTCTAACATTTAAACCTCAAGATCTGATTTGATGGGAAGGACTGTGAGAAGACACTGACTACATACTTTCTCGAAAAAAATGAAGATTTCAAAAGAAAACACTCACGAGAAACCCTCCGGTTCCCACGTTCCTTGTGAGGGTCAAGCCCAGGCTCATGTTGGTTTTCATCTCTGTGACATTTGGAATGCTTGTAGAAGCTATCAAAGGAAAAAAAGATTTTAAAAGGTGATTAAATCTTCACTGTTTACTCATAGTTGTTAAACAAACAAACAAACAAACCATGTACACCCATGTTTATATATAGCACTGAATTTCGGGCCATATATCCAGGTGCTTGAAATATACAATGAAGTGGAGGGAAATGAGCTGTCTTCACTGATCCAGGAACTCAGTTTAATGTGTGAAGCTGCAGAGTGTAACATATTTGGGGTGGGCTCTGGAGAGGGCATGACTGTTAGGAATTTAATTTTTTTACAAACAATGTGCTGGTCAAAGAAAACACATCTGAGGACGTCATTTGTTCCCTCTGCCACATCTGCTCTTTACAAAGTCATGGTGGTTCTATCTAATGCTTTCTTTTCTGGATCAGTGAAGATATCCTTAAAGTGTCATGAAGAATGCCCTATTTTAGAATCTGGCTCAAAGCAATAGTGGGTGAATTTTAAAAGGAAATATTGAGGCTAGCCATGTAAAATAATGAATTTCTCCAACCTCCTCTCTCCCATTGAACTGGGGCATATTAAGTTCTCTAATCTCTGCCAAGTCATCATTGCCACTTTCATCTATCCTTCCCTCATTTCCCAGGGCAACTGTTGTAAAACTTCACCCTTCTTCTCAAGCCTCCTGCCTCATCCCAGGTCCCACCACTCTTGGTGAGTAACCCGGCTACTGCAGAGAAGACGAATCACATTCTCGGGGGTAATCTTGACTACTCTCATGATTATGGGAAGGTCATTCTTACATCTTCTACTTCTCTCCTTCCTTTGTGTCTTAGAGAAAGGAGCAATCTTTCTAAGACACATTTCTTCAGGTACTAGTGACATTAATTCCATCCAGTTAACTCTATCCTTGACTAATAGTCATTTCCTTTTTACCACCTCCTGCCATGCTTTCTCCAAGTAGGATCATCTCCTTTTTACTAGAAACATCTTCTCTTAACCCTGCTATCCTACAGAACTGTTTTTCCCAGCTGTCCTTCACCGCTCAACTTCCAGAAATGGAGGCTGACTTCTACTCCTTGGACTTGTTCACTGCTCACCCACTCCTAAATTCTTTGTTATACATTTTCTCCCCACAACACTACTGGATTTACACACTAGCTGAGTAAGTTACACAAAAAATAATCTGCTAGAGTGCAGAAAAAACATTAAAAGTTCTATGTGCATGTTTTTATTCTTTTAAATTTATTTTAATATAAATGTACTATTAGAAAGATAATATGCACTTACATAGCTTTAAAAAATAATAAAAATATATAATTAAGAATGAATGTTCAAAAGCAGAGGGTGACATGATACATTTGGAGGGATATAATAAAACTTTTAAACTATAATAAAAATTCTGAAACTCACTTCTAAAGTATATATTTTATTGTTAAAAAATATATATATATATGGTAAGTGTTCAAAATGTTTGGAGAGCACTGATGTAGATCACCCAAAACCTCCTTAAATAAGCTGAAGATCTTTACTCAGGCCTCACACCCTTCGCCCTCTGTAGCATTTAACACCAATGATAATCCTTCCATGTCACTGAAAATATTTAAGCCCTTAATAAGTGCAACAAATTATGCTAGAAATTAGGTTTGCGACATATGTGAGAAGCGCTCCTTCCCTGTTTCCAAGTCTTTTTTTGAAACTCTTCTTTCCCTTGATTTCCAAAACACTGTATTTTCCTAATTCATGTCTTAATTCTTCAGGAGAGCTCTAACTCCTTAGTGCTGGCCTTTTTTTTTTTTTTTTTGGATGCTGCTGCTGCTGACGTGATGATAGAATTGAGTGACTTCTCACTTACATCAGGAAATATTGTGTGGAAATATGTATCACTCATTTAGCTTTCTAGTTTTACACATTTAGTAATGTTTTGCATTAATAGAAGGCAACTGAGATGTGGATTAGAACAGCAAATAATGCCAATTGTGGGTTTTTAAAATTAGAATGCAATCATCAAGACATAATCGAAACCACAGAGTGTTTCTTGATACCTCCGAACTCAGCCTTCGTACTGGTATTTCTATTCTTAATGGTTTGATTTGAGGAGAGGAGGGATAAATATGGATAGCCTCAAATTTCTGCAAGTAATCAGTGAAATAATCCTAAACGTTTATGGAAATCTGTCCATGGTCTGGGGCTAGACGGTTCAGGAGGCAGCACATTTCCTATGCATCTTGTTAAATCAGGTCTTCAAACTCTTTGGGAAATTTGGATACAACTGGGCTCCATATGATTAAAGAGATAAAGGCAAAAAAGCTATCTATATTTCTTTAAGACAGAACAATGACTACTATGTCTATAATTTTTCAGCTGAGTACATAATAAGTGAGATTTTGCTATCTGTAAAAAATCACATTGCTAATTACAACTTACTTTGCAAATTCAGTTTTTCACACGTAGCAGTGGATAAGTCAACAGGACATTTATACACATCTCCCATTCGGTTCTCAGGAAAGCCACTCCACGGTGAACCAACCAGTAACCTAGAAATAGAATTTTTTTTTTATTAGAGATAAAATGTTAAGTATACTGTCCTAAAGAAAAAACTGAGCACAAAACAGTGAAAAACACATTTAACTTCCTTTTTTTATTAGTGAATAGGTCATATTTGTTCAGCTATAATTTGACCTGTTTTCTTTCCTCTTAACTGATCAAGATCCTTGATAATGTCTACAACAGAGCTGCTGTGCCACACACCCTTGGAGGTCTCTCTAAAGCAGTGCTGTTCAATAGAGACATGAGTATAATGCAAACCAGGAATGTGAGCTACATATGTAATTTAAAGTTTTCTAGTAATCAGCCATGGTAATAAAATAAAAAGCAGCAGGTGAAATTAATTTTAATAATATTTACTCAATACTATATTTAAGATTTAATTAATTCAACATCTCCAAACTAGCATGTAGTCAGTATAAAAACTGTTAATGAGCTATTTGACATTTCTTTTTCCCTACCTAAGTGTTTGAAATTCAGTGTACATTTTATACTGAGAGCACATCTCAATATGGAAAAGTAACATCTCAAGTGCTCAATAGACACATGTGGCTAGTGGTCAGCACATCTCTAAAGAATGAAACAATATAAAAACCAAGAGCAAAAACTGATATTTGCTGAGTGCTTTCTATGTCCTCAGCACTTTATCATATATGAACTCATTTAGGGAGCAGATGAGTTATCTAAGTGGATTCATGATTATTGTCTTTTTAAGGGGATACTTAGCAAAAATACATAAAGATATTAAGAGACTCTCCTTATGTGTAATAATGTGCATACATTATAATACAGGATGAGACTGGTGCTCATATCCTTCCTTTGGTTAGTTTCACTTCCGACAGAGTTTCTCCAACTAGAGACTGCACGTTTCACTGCAGAAGCCCTCACCTGACATTTCTGATTTCAGAATATTGGATAGAAAAAGCCCATGTAACAGCTTTATCTTTAGAAACTGTAGCATGTTAATTACTCAGCAACATTCAGTTACTTAGAAAGCATATGCTTCGATGTTTTTTCTTGTCAAAGTTGGGGAGTATTAGACATTTAAATTCTTTCATGACCCTTCTGTATAAATATTTTATCATTATCAATTAAACAGCATGTGCCCCATGCTAAGTGCTATAGTGCACAAAAAGACTAAGGTGGACTCCTGTCTATTAAATCTAGTAAAACTGTTTTAAACACATGACAAGTAAAGTAGTTGTACAAAAGAACTGAAAGATATGGTTAGTTCCTCTGTGAAACAAACATTCAAATGGCCAAAGGATGCAAAAAGGGACATTGAAGGATAAAGGTTACAGACAGCACTTTTAGCAAAGGGAATAGCATGAACAATCCTGGGAGGAGGAAAATAGATTATTTTGAAAGACAATTAGCTTCTCCCCTTGTTCATCTTGCAAAATTATTCTCAAATTAATACCTTACTGAGCATTCTAGAATACTTTAATTCAGCTGACTTTAAGGTTGGAGTTGAAAGATTTTTGTCTCTTTGTAGCAGATGATATAGCATAATTTGCCTATTAAAATATTACCCATAGTATTACAATAGTATCAGGCACGTAAGGATTTTGAAAAAGATAGAAATCTGGATATTGGATGTTAGTAAGTTCCAACATCTGCTTTAACAGAGGGAGGGAATCAGTGGCAGGATTTGGAATGCAGGTATGAGCATATCTGATGGTCAAATTCATGACAACTCAGAGGAAATTAAGAGCCTTATGAAGACTTTGTACCATGAAAATTATTCTCCAGTGGCTTGATTTTCTCTGTCTGTAAAGTCTTCTGTCTTTCTTCATAGTGGGACTACAGAGGCTACCTGTGATTTCCGTGTGCTGGACCCATCGTAAAGTGTAAAGGAAGACAGGGATAATCTGGCCCTTGCTTTCTTCTCCAACTCTGTTTCTTTCCATGCACCTTTTTGAAACTCTTTGGGTCACACTGATCTCAGATCCTCCTCCAAATCAGTCTCTTTTGCTTCCAAATCTTCACATGTGCTAAAGTTCAACTCAATAGTTAGGTCTCCTATTAGACATCACTCCCTCCAAGAAGTCCCTCTGGCTCTTCCAAACATGGACAAGGTGCCTTTCCTGAGTACATCTGTAGTCTCTAATTTTTCTCCATCCCATTTTTTAATCATATTGCCCACTAACTGCCTGCCTACTGACTAAATCTCCCACTAGAAAGGAAAGGTATGTGAGGTCTAGGAATTCTGTGCCTGTAGCACTGAATATTTGTTGAACAAATGAATGAAAAAAATAAACAAACAAATGAGTAGATGGTTCTACATTATTATTTAAAAGGATTTCCTTTGTTGAGGAAAAGTTACTGTTGGGAAAATAGAATAATTTAATCAGGCCCCATCGCCTTAGGTCTGGTTGGGGGTGGTGTGGTGCATTCTTTGTAAACAAGTTGTGTGTGAGTGGAGTTAGTGCACATGCACAGCACCACGGTCTCGGCTGCTGTTGACTGCCTTGGGCATCCCTTCTGCATGGCTATGCTCTTGAACCAGTGGCTCCAAGGACCTTTTTGCCAGTTATCTAGCTCATAGACCTGCGTGTGAAGGGTTTGTGACCCAGGCTGGACAATGGGCATTAGGGGTCTGTGAGCTCCAGACCCAGCCCTAGCTCGACAATTGGCAGGATTACAGGTGGGTAAAAGAGCTTGACAATTGGCGTAGTCTGCGACAGGATTCTGAGCAAGTACAGGAGCCAAAATCCCTTGAAAGAAGAAGGAAATGTGGCTACTTTTGAATATGCTCTGCCCTATGACTACCTTCCTGTTGACTGGGATCTGGTTGCTGCTCACTGTATTGCAAGGATGCATAGACCAGGCACTATGGCAGAAAACCCCTTGGGAATGGGAGGAAATGTGGCTATCCTGAGCATGTGGTGCCCAGTGGCCACTTTTCTGCTGACTAGAGCCTGGCTGCTGCTCACTATGATGCAAACTGATCAAGATTTGTGGCAGAAAACAGAGTTGTTGGCGGATGATGTACAGCTACTGGAAGATTCGAAGCTAAAAGCAGAGTTGTTGGAAGCATGGATAAACGTCCTGGAGGACAACGTGCAGCAACTGGCCACTCCTGCTTCTCACACCAGGGAGAACGACGAACCTGGTGGTGAGTTGGGGGAGACTGTGCGTCTCCAGGCACGACCTGTTGTGCACAAGAAATTGAGGCAGAAGCAGCCTATGGGACTGGATGGACAACCGGTGCGTGATCCACAGGTGACCCAGTTCACCACCTATGTCCTGTACATACAGGTTGAACTGGTTGACTTGGGGAGACAGTTCAGGCAGAAACATGGGGAGACCCTGGCTGCTTGGCTGTTATGGTTATGGGTATGCTCTGGTGAGGAGATGGAGAAGTTGGCCTCCATTACCATACACCTGACCCTGAGGCAATGGCTGCAGAATAGCTGCAGATATGCACAAGGGCCAGGTAATCACTCCTTGATGGACTGGGTGATGCACCTTCCCAAACTGTGTGGACAAATGCTGGAGAACTGCCCAAGACCATTAGTAAATGGCAAACATATACTGAGCTGGTCCAAATTATTCGAGAGCTGGGGATGCAGCAGTCCATGTTTAATGTGAACACTCGTGGCCCAGACGATGAAAATTTTACAGGCAGCATGAGAGACATAGTGCTGCAAAATGCCCCATCAACATCCTTTGGGTCACTGATGGCCATACTGGCCCCATACATTGGTCATCCTATACATGAGGTAATGGCTATGATAGCCAGTTTGGGTGAAGTAGAGGATAGAAGACAAGCAAAAGAAGTCCAGAAGGTGGCTAAGACCCAACCCCCAAGAAATGCTTGGGATTTTATCCCGAAGGGACCAAGCAAGACTAGCCATAAGCAGATGTGGCTTGACTTGCTTGCAGCAGGGGTTGATAGCAAGAAAATTGACCAGCAGCTAAATGCGGTCCTGTTTGCCTTGTGGCAGCGATTATGCCCTGAACAGCATTTCACCAAATGTCAGGAAACAGGTAGCAAGGTATGCTCAGTGGGTTTAAAAGATTTTTTGGTTGCTCCCGAGGATGCGAGTGAACTGTTCCATTTTGATTAGGGAGCAGGCCAAGGTGCTCATCTTGGGGGCAAGCGAGGACCCGAGGCCTCATGTTGAATTGGCAATACACTGGTCAAGGACTAATGTGCCGTGTGTTTTGGCATTGGTGGATACAGATGCAGAATGTAGCCTGATATATGGCAATCCAGATAAGTTTCCAGGGGTCACAGCTCATATAGATGGCTATGGAGGACATACAATTGAGGTCAAAGCCGTGTCATTGCCATTGAGCATAGGAAGATTACGTCCTTCTGCATATACTGTATATGTAGCCCCCGTAGCTGAATACATCTTGGGTATGGATGTACTTTATGGCTTGCAGTTGCAAACAACAGTTGGAGCGTTTCGGCTGCAAGTATGGACAGTAAAGCCTGTGTTACAAGGACATGCTAAACATGACCCACAGGTGTTACCCAAGCCAAGACATTTGGTTAATGTAAAGCAGTATTGCCTACCAGGACATGCAGAGATAAGTGCCACTACATTGGAGTTAGAAAAAGTTGGCATTATTTGTCCAGCTCATAGCCCATTTAATGCTTCAGTATGGCCAGTGAAAAAGCCTGACGGTACTTGGAGAATGACTGTAGATTATCGAGAACTGAACAAAGTAGAGCCTCCTTTGCGTGCAGCCGTGCCTTCAGTTCATAACTTGATGGATCAGCTGACAACTCAGCTGGGAACTTATCATTATGTATTGGACCTTGCAAATGCTTTTTTCTCTACTTTAATCTCGGCTGATAGTCAAGATCAGTTCGCCTTCACCTGAGAAGGAAGACAGTGGACCTTTCAAGTATTGCCCCAAGGTTATCTGTATAGCCCAACCATCTGTCATGGTTTGGTGGCTGGGGGCCTAGCCGGGTGGACTAGGCCCAGCACGGACACAATGTTTCACTACATTGATGATGTGTTACTAACCTCTGATTCTCTTATAGATTTAACCCAGGCAGCTCCAATGCTGTTAAGTCATTTGGAACAATGTGGGTGGGCCATGAATACAGCCAAAGTGCAAGGACCTGGGCTGTCAGTCAAATTCCTAGGAGTGGTCTGGTTGGGAAGGTGAGGGTCATCCCAGAAGCTATTATAGATAAGATACAGACATACCTTCGACCCACATGGTAGCTCAGCTACAGACATATTTGAGACTTTGGGGTTATTAGAGAGCTTTTGTGCCCCATATGGCCCAAATGGCATGCCCACTATATGCATTAACAAAGAAAGGAGCCCCCTGGGATTGGACTGAGGAAATAGAACAGGCTTATTGGGCTACAAAAAGGGCAATACAGCAAGTATAGGTTTTACAAGTGGCCGACCCCACTAAGCCTTTTGAGTTAGATGTACGCATAACCCAGGTGGGGTTAGGATGGGGTTTGTGGCAGAGACAGGACCGATAATGCACACGTGTAGGATTCTGGTCTCAGTTCTGGAAGGGCGCTGAAGTGTGCTACACCCTAATAAAAAAGTAGTTAGCAGCTGTGTATTCTGCCTTGACAGCCACTGAAGCTATCACAGGAACTGCCAAAGTCCTAGCAAGGACGACATACCCCATAACAGGTTGGCTGCACACGTGGGCAACCAACCATAAAAAAGGTGTAGCTCAGACTCCCACTCTGTCTAAATGGGGAGCATATATAGAACTAAGAAGCACTGTGTCAATGAGTCCTCTGTCCAAAGAGTTGCAAACTGTGCTAGGCCCAGTAGAGGTTGTGGAGGAAACTTTGACACAACCCTTACCCATGGAGGTGGAGGCTACACCTTTCCATGAGGGACAGGGACCTATCACAGAACAGTCTTGGTATACAGATGGCTCTAGCATGGGACCCTCAGCATCATGGACAGTTGTTGCTGTCCAGCCCTTAACAGATACTATGTGGTATGAAAATGGCACAGGGCAAAGCAGTCAATGGGCTGAATTGAGAGCAGTACGGATGGTGATAAAAAATGAGCCTGGGCCATTAACCATCTGTACTGACTGCTGGGCTGTGTACAAAGGTTTAACCCTTTGGATCTCTACTTGGAAATATCAATGGGGGATGGTAGGCCACTGACCCCTGTGGGGACAAGCCATGTGGCAAGAGTTATGGGAATTGGGGCTTGAGAAAGAAGAAACTCTTTTCCATGTCACAGGACACTTCCCCTTAACCAGTCCAGGAAATGATGAAGCTGATGCCTTAGCTAAGGTAAGATGGCTGGAAAAAGCCCCAGCTACTATGTAGCCCAGTGGTTACACCGATGAATGCAGCATGCTGGCAGTGAAACCATGTGGATGGTGGCTCAAAGATGGGCCTTGCCTATAAAATGGGAAGATGTAGTGAAGGCCTGTCATGGCTGTCCAGTGTGTGTTCAAGAGAGTCTACACACCTGGCAGGTGCCCCATATAGACAGGTAAATAACTTGAGGAAGGGTGCCCATGACTCGATGGCAAGTGGACTTTGTCGGACCACTGCCAAGGTCAGAGAATTTCAGATACATCTTCACTGCTGTTGATACGGCTACTGGTCTTCTGTTTGTATGGCCTTGTAAGGCCCCAGACCAGGTAAACACTGTGAAGGCACTGAATAGCCTTATGGCTATGTATGGTCGGCCTGTAGTTATAGAAAGTGATAATGGAACTCACTTTACTGGACATGGGGTTCAGAGGTGGGCTTCCCAGTTGTCAATTCAGTGGAAGTTACATGTGCCATATCATCCCCAGGCAGTGGAAATGACTGAACGGTACAATGGTCTTTTAAAAAAAGTGACTAAGGCTAATTACCTAACCCCTATCCCTGAAAGGGTGGACATGTTGATTATGGCCGACAGTCAGAATTCTAAATGAGAGACCCTGCAAGGGTGGACCCTCTCCAGTGGAAGGTCTGTTGCATAGGGCTGCAGCACTTATACAACTGCAAGTCACTACTAAAGATAAGCTTTTGAAGCCAGGATATGGCAAGAATGGAAGGATATGGCAAGAATGGAAATGTTCTCTTACCGACCCCAACCTGTTTGCAACAGGGACAGACAGTACAATGGGAATGGTTTTGGAGAATACAAGCCCTCCATATACACTGGGTAGGTTTAATAGGGCCTTGGGGAAAAGGATTAGAGGAAGACTTGGAGTTTCACCTTGGGTGACAAGTACCTGGCCTCCTCGAGTAAAGGTAACGTGGCCTGGAACAGGTAAGTGCTCTATTCCAAAGGGCACATTTGTATTATCATTATAGCCAGTTATGAGTTCCCCTATACTGTTACATGTAGAACCTACAGATCCAACAGTGTTAGCAGATAAAGTACGGTATCATAAGCCAGGTAAGATACCTATTCCTGCAACCATCCTTTCTCAGGATGGCAAACTAGCATGTATCTTACCGGAGAGGCGAGAACTCCCCCTATTGGTACCAATAACCCCTCTATCTTTTCACCTGTAGTGTTCTGGCTGCAGGCACTGCACCAGAGTCACGTGATCTGTGTGTTGGCCTACTGAATGTGTGTTGAACTTCCCATCAGTATGAATGCAGGATTCCCATGGAGAATCACACCAATGATGACTACTAACTGGACATATGTGGCTAATAGTTAAAAGGACAGAACTACAAGCCTTAAGGCATATTGAACTGGCAATAGGTTATGTAAATGTAAGGGTCATTTATCCTCACTAAAGGAACACCACGGAAGATTCTGAACGTGTAGATTGTATGGCGAGGGTGGATTGTTGGGAAAATAGAATAATTTAATCAGGCCCTCTCGCCTTTGGTCCAGTTGGGTATAGTTCATTCTTTGTAACTGAGTTGTGTGTGGGTGGAGTTAGTGTGCATGCGCGGCACCTCAGTCTTGGGTGGCATTGACTGCCTTGGGCGTCTGCTCCGTGCAGCCATGCTCTCAAACCTACAGCTCCAAGGACCTTTTTGCTGGTTACCTAGCTCATAGACCTGCATGTGAAGGGTTTGTGACCCAGGCTGGACAACGGGCTTGAGAGGTCTGTGAGCTCCAGACCCAGCCCTAGCTTGACAGTTACGTAAAAAGAAAATCCCTAATTCTGTTCTTATTAAACAACATGTTTTTTATTTTTTGTCCAAGTTAAAAAAACAAACAAAAAAAATTTAAAAAATCAACCAAGTTGAGAGGAAAGCATGATACTTATATTACTCTGTCAGCTACTCCAGATTCAGCCTCCCTATATTTACTATGTATTAACTTGTTTTATCTTTTAAACAAAAACTGACCGTGGAGTCTGTGTAGAGAACAAAATAACACCTTACAGCAAGAAACTATCACAAGTGCGCCTCTGCCCCTTGGCACGCAGGGAATGCCTATTAATTACAGCAAATCTTACAACATCTGGTACTGCGTGTAAGGCTTTCCAAACACTGGCTGATTTAATCTGCAAAACAGGTCTGAGATTATTTTATCTCCATTTTACAGATGGAACCACTGAGGCACCTGAGAGATGAGCAACATCCTTATGTCCACATGGCTGGTGAGAAGAGCAAGCGTGTCTGATTCTGAAGCCCAAGTTCTTCACCCTTAGGCGTCCTCTTAGGGGCACAAAGGCCTGACATAGGGACAAGATTAAGAAAAATTATCTGGACAGATGAGCTGGGTTCTAGAACTAGCCTGGAGTAGAAACCAGAAACTGAGGGTCAGGCCATACTTCCCGTGATGGAGTGTGTGGCTGTGTGTTGGACACAACCCACAGCCATCCTGGGAAGGCTACACTGTTAGCAACACAGGTAAGAACAGGGTATGTTTGGATAATACAAAATGCAGTAATTCAGGTGACTTCTCTTATGCACATATCTCTTCAGCACAACCCAAGAGAGACACACTGAGGAACGAAAGTATTTCTGATCTAAAATGTAACCATTTTGTTCCTCAGAGCATCTAGCAGCAAAGCCACACCACTAGCTGTTTTCTCCAAGAGAACGTGCAAAAGCAAAAAGACTCTTCACTGTTTCCTATTGACTAAGCATTTCCTGGACACTCTCCCCCTCACCTCCTCCCACCTCATCTAAGAATTCAGGATTCAATAACCTCATAGCTCAGGAGGGGTTATGACATTCCCACTACCACTGTGAGAACTGTGGACCTCCTAAGTTAATCAGACAGGAAGAAGAGAAAGGCGAGCACCTGCACAGTTTTGTGTCACTTAACCAGAAGAATGACAAAGCACTCAAAATTCTCAGAAAGCATACACACAGATAAATCTCTGACAGTGTTCTGCTATCTTAACCTCTTAACACAAGACAATATCCAAGCCAAGGGTTACGATCCCTTTACCAGTTACAAAAAAAAAAAAGCGACACAAGACAATAGAAAACACTGGAAAAGCAGACCATTTTGGTGACTGTTGAACAACAAGCTGCCTCATCATACACGACTCATGCCTCAAAGACCTTAAACCACATTAGTGAGTAGCCTACAGGTCATTCTAATGACTACAGAGAAGATTTTGAAATCACCACTTCCTTTACTGGCAAAGTTTCCAGCAGACTCTCGTCTCTTACACCCTAAGGCCTCAGAGAAATCCTGGTTCTTAACAACTCCCCCTCAGAAGGAAAGGCTATGACATCACCAGTGTCTACTCCAAGGAATTGTGACATTCTTAATAATCAGACAGGAAGATGACGGAGGCCGGTATATTTATTGATAAAACTTGATGTAATCAGCTGTAGCAGGAAGGGACATGCCACAAGAGACTGTTACAAAGGTGGGGAGTAGGATATTTTGGGGGGTATACCCTGTTGAAGTTTGGCAAAATCTCTTTGAAGAAATGGATATAATTTCATCCTAACCAGATGAAAGAGCTGCATGATGTGTGCTGATTCTCAAAACAAAGCAAAATCCCAAGATATAAACGTCTCTTTTCCTACAGTGAAACTGGGAATTCTTCCATGACTACTTTAAATAACACTTACTGTTCAATTATCGTGTGAGAAAATAGTGATTATGTAGACTTCGAAAACATAGCCAATTTGCCCACCTCCACTGGAATTCAAAATACTTTGTTTGGTTAGTAAACAGTATTTATGGTAATGTAGGTAGGATAGTTTCAAACCCACAATCCAGGGGCTGTTATAAATATCTTTCTTTGGTCTGTCGGTCTCTAAACTCTCCAAATGTTCCTTGAATACAAGGGATTTTTCTAGAGATTACTGACAGAGGTATGCTTAAAATAGTACAGCAAAACTTTTTGTTTTATTCAATTCAGCCAATGTTTATTGATCTCTTATGGGCCTAACATGATGAACAACTCCAGGGGGCACCATTCTCATATGATGGTATTCCCTGGCCTTCCAATCTGTGAGGCTGTACATGGTGGCCAGACCTATTATGCGCCAGATACAGTTCTAGGCAGTGCAGATACATTAGTGTGTAATCAGCCACAAATTTCTGGACTCATCGAACTTACATTCTAGTAGTAAAAAATGGGCAGTAAATATAATAGGTAAAACGTGGTGTAGTGATCAGTGCTTTGGGAGAAATACAAACAGGACGGAGCTAGGAATGTGGGGTGGAGAGTGTTGTAATCATTAGAATGGTCAGGGAAGGCCTCACTAAGAAGGTGACACTGAAGTAAAGACTTGAGGAAAGCGAAGGAGTGAACCATACGACTCTGATGGGACAGTAGTCCAGGCCCTAGGACCAGCATGTGCAAATGCTGGAACAGAGTGCATGAGGGGGAAAGCAGTAGGAGACGAGGTCAGACTGGTAAGGGGGCCACATTATACAGAGACTCGTATATATCAGAAGGCTTGGCTTTCCCTCCAAGTGAAATGAGAATGCCATTGGAGGGTTTTGAGTAGAGGAGAGATGCGATCTGACACATTTCAGAAGGAGTTTGAAGGCTGCACTGCTGGGAACGATTATGTTGGAAGAAAGAAGCAGAGGAAGCACTTAGAAGGCGATTGCAATGATCCAGGCACGGGATGGCGAAGGGCTCGTCCAGGCTGGCAGGAGGAAGGTGAGACTGGTGTCATTTCAGATCTGCTGTGAAAGCAGGGGCAGCAGGGTTGCTTGGGGCTGGTCTTTGAAAAAGGAAGGAAGGAAGGAAGAAAGAGAGGGAGGGAGGGAGGGAGGAAGGAAGGAAGGAAGGAAGGAAAGGAGGGAAGGTCAGTCAAGGATGACTCCAAGATTTTTGGCTGAGAAACAAAGAGGAGCAAGTCACCACCATCAGATAAGGCGGATACTGTGAAAAGAGCAAAACTTTGAGGTAGAGGGAGCTCAGGGGTTCAGTGTGAGATATTTTAAGTTTGAGATGTCTATCAGACATCTAAGGGGATGTTATACTTGGGATTAGGTCTATTGTATATAATGTCTACATTAACGTGAGCAATTTCAAAGCCAAGCTTATGGTTTATAAATATAAATATTGTTCCTTATATTGTTTAGTTCCAGGCCATTGACAATGCAAAGTGTCTGGTGCCTTCTAAAGGGCTCCCTGCTTCCTGCTAGGAAATGTAAAAGGAGTCTGTGACGGAGAGAATTCACTTGGCAAGACTTGGCATCTCTGAGAAGGGGGAAGATGGTTAAAGAGAGTTCGTTTTTTTAGATGTTGTTTGGAAAACAATATTGCTATTATAAATTTAATAATTAAATTCTTTGGCATATGCTGAAAGGCAATTCTAGTATTTAAGCCTCATCATGCCGCCTCAGACTTCTTAGGCTGCCAGATCGTTTCCTCTAATAGTGGGATGGCTAAATCCCCAAGGTCTTTCAGTTTCATAGTGAAGAATCCACCAACCTTATTACTGCTAAGACATCTTAAGCCTATTGTTCTGCCTCATAAAAACTCTGGAAATTAGCTTTTGCACTAGAAGGAAGCAGTAAAAACTTACTTCAATTCATCCAACGTGCAGTTTTCTTGAAGTTAAGATCAGAAGTTGAAATACTCACTTCCTTGTGATGACACAAATACCCATTCTTGGTCCTATCCTATGGAGAGGGGTGATTTTAAGACCACCACATTTCATCGAGGTGCTTTGGCAGGTAGTTGTTTCATCAGTGACAAAAATTGGAATAGGAACATCTGTAAACCGCTTTACAGTTTGTAAAGCACTTTTTATGTACATTATCTCCTTTGATCCTTATAAACACCCTTTGAGGTCAAGTGTTATAACTATTCCTGTTTTCATAAAACAACTGTACTGAAAACATAAAACAACTGTAAGTGTCCATGTGGCAACAAAGCCTAGATCTGCACTTGTGCCCTTTCGCACCCATGCCCTTTCGTTCCACATCCCTGATTCTTCCTATTGTCTTAAGTTCACTTAGAACTCTTCTAGGGAAGAGGTGCACACAGTCTTCCCATCATGTGGGCCATTAACAAATTAACAGATAGGCTCCACCAGTGCCACTTAGCATTCCTCAGATTGAGTTGGATGGATGAAAATGTTTCAGACAAAGGATGGTAGGAAGGTGTGTCTATTAGTCACACTCACTTTCATAAATGAAATTTATTCCAGAAACAGACAATCAGACATTATCACAGAACAAAGCTTAAAATGATAAACTGGTGAGGGATGGAGGATTTGCATGGATCAATGAAGCACTTGAGACATTCTAGGACAGCAGATACACCCCACATGCAAGTCACAAACAAGGGGTGTGTGTGTGTGTGTGTGTTCATATGTTTGTAGGTGCACACACAAACTTGTGTCCAGAGTAGGGGAAGGGAGAAGGAAGTCATAGCAGGAGTTATTTAAAATGCCTTTGCTACTATAGATTTTTATTTATGACAAATAGCACAAAACATTTTAAAATTAGACATAAATATTATTTTAATTTAGTGAAAAAAAACTGCAAGTATGGTGTGACCGATATAGGTAAACTGACATTAAGGTGGTCCATGGGGCTGGTGTTCTAAAAGGTACGTGGTTCCATATTTGCCCTGCACTTACTGCCAGCTGAGGGAAAGTCGTTGTTGATAGGAAACATACCACTTTGCACATCTATGTGAACAGTGTTGAGTGATGGTTTCATTACATGGCAATAACAAAGTAGTGATTTATAAATATATTAACAAGATGTTTTTCAAACTTAAAAGTGCAAGCATATATTACAGACAGACTTCCAATGTTTTTACAGAATCAAAAATTGGACTAAGTTATAAGCTAGTAAAAAAGTAACTAAAATCTAACGGAAGAAAAAAAGGAATATACATGCCATAGATTTAAAATAAAAAAGCAAACCTTCTGAATAAACAATGTAAGAATGTGAAATGGCACTGCCAGGACAACCTAACGGCAAGAGAATATTATCTTTGGAAGGAGACATAAAGGATGATGTTGGCTAACGTTTAAAGGCCATACTGAAAGACAAAGACATGGTTATTTTGGAAAGGGGCTTGGAATAACATTCTTGGCAAAGAAGAAGAAATATACCGGAGCTAATCCAATATGCATGGAAGCTAATCCACGACAGATGAGAAATGGTTGAGAGGCAAGGGGCGGGGAGAGAGACGGAGGAATGAGTTATAAAAACCTGATTTTCTTCCTAGGTCTTTTTACAAAGTGCTGATTAGTGTACCTCACACACACACAGCAGTTTAGTTTTTGAAGTGCTTTTCTTTTATTCTTGCACAAAGTGATCATAACATTCTGGTTTGGTAGTGATGACACTCTTTGTGCTCCAAAGAGGCCACCCAGCAAATGGTGAGAAAGCTGAGGGTAAAACCCTTGGGCTGTGGCTCCGACATATGTGAGAAGCCTGTATATGTATGACATATCCTGTCCCTATGTATGACAGGATGAAAAGCGTCATCCTTGCCCGGGCAACACTTAATGGTAAAGCCAATGAAAGAATAATGGAATAAATTCTGTAACAGAACGTTTAATTCAAAATTGTAAAAGTTTATCTTACTTTATATGTTAAAATAAGATTTAGATGTTATTTATAAATGCCATTTACAACCTGCCACTCCCCTCTTTTGATACTTACAAAAATACATACGTTTGGAGCATCTTATTTCCATTTTGCATTAATTTACCTTTTTTACTTATTTGCTCTGTAATCTTAGGCAAACAACTTAAGTCTAAGTTGTTTCTAAGTCTCAGTTGTCTCATTTGTAAAAGGGGCAATAAAACTACAAATCTCCCAGAGTCATCATGAATGTTATGTGTTTGGCAAAGAAAGAGTACTCAATAAATACCAGGTATTGGTGTTACCAAAAAGCCATATAACATAATCTTTGATGTCTGTTATGAAATTGAACATTTCATCTTTATTTTTTATTTGAAATTCTCTTACAGACATATTTGTGGGAGAAATCTGTTACATTTATAATATACATAGAGCTTTATTAAAATGTTTCTTAATTATAAAGTTAAAGCTCTAAATTCATATATAGATGGATTTGGGGAGGCTTTGACCCATGCACATTATATTTCTCCTCTCTTTTGAAGGAAAAAGAATGCACTAGTCTTTGCTAGAACAAGAAAATGCATTTCTACAACTGGAAATACCCCTACTTCTCAGTCAGTCCTCATCATACAGGTGATTGCAGTTTTCTATGGTTTTTGAGCCATATAATGAGCTCAGATTGTTCTTGGTCCAGACAAACAGAAACAGTGCATATCACCACAGCTCCAGGAAGTCATTTTAAACATATCTCAATCCTTTGCAGATTGTTTGTGATAAGGACAGCATCATCCACATTTGAACATCCTGTGTGTAAAAGGAGGGCTCTGAAATGGGATGTCCCTCTGCCAACACGGAAGGGAGAACAGCCCACAGCTTTACTTACTGCCAGAAGGCTGCTCTGCGCTCTGCTGGGGAGGCCAGCTTGCTTTTAAAATTACCCAGCTCACTTAAGCCTGTTAAAAAGGCTGGTAAGTATGCAGAGAAAAGGGAACCCCCTCCTATGTCCTTGGTGGGATGTAAACTGCTACAGCCACTATGGAAAACAGTATGAAGGTTCCTCAGGAAACTAAAAATAGATCTACCTTATGACCCAGCTATCCCACTACTGGGTATATACCCAAAGGAAATTAAATCAATATATCAAAAAGACACCTGCACTCCAGTGTTCATCACAGCACTATTCACAATAGCCAAGAGATAGAATTAACTGAAATGCCTATCAATGGATGAAAAAACTGTGGTATTTGTACAAAATGGAATAGTATTCAGCTATTAAAAGAAATGATATTGCATCATTTGCAGCAACATGGATGAAACTGGAAACCATTGTGTTAAGTGAAGTAAGTCAGACACAGAAAGATAAATACTGCACAGTCTCACGCATATATGTAATAACGACAACAACAAAGTGGTTCTCATAGAAGTAGAGAGTAGAATAGTGGTTACCAGAGCCCAGGAGGGGAGGCGGGTGGGGAGAGGGGAAGTGGTGGACTAATGGGTACACAACTGCGCTGTCTACACTAAGTGACTCATTGTGCAGTATAAGCAAGAAATAACACACTGTACCCCACAAATATGAACAAGTAAATGTTAAAGTAAAAAATAAAAAAGAGGTTCAAGAACTATCAAAGCCATATCACCATTATTTCTACAGTAGAAGTCTACAGTATAATAAAAATATGATACATAAAACTAGCGAAAGAGTCAAAAGTACTTTGTTAAAATCTGATAGATCCTGAAGTAAAATATCCCTAAAAATTCTTAGAAACATGGAACAGCTAAAATTGTACTTTAAAAACAATGAAGTGTGATTTAAGAAAATTCAGACTACAGCCTTAAGTGAGTTGTTAGAGGGAATGAAAGGACTGAGAGATGGAGTCAGGGCTCACATAGATTGAAAAGAAAGTCAGAGTATGCAGAGGAAAAAGGTATCTGAATGGCAGCTTCACAATAGGCAGTAGTAAGAGAGTAAAGAAAATAAGGAAATACGTGTGTGTGTCTGCGTGCATGCGTGCTTGTATTACATGTATAAGTCCAAGGGAGAAAGACTCACAGTTTATTAAAAGAATTCCTAGTAATACCACTTTTTGTGCCCAAAGTTAACTTGATCAGTATCAGAAGGAAAGTTAACGTTTAAACAGTCCTTCTCACATCTGCTACTTCCATAATATCTGTGCTTTTGTCATAAATTAGGAGTGGAGAAGTGCACGGGGCCAATTGTCAAAACAAATGGGCAGTTGTGGATTCCAAATTTCACATTATTTCCCTTGAACTGAGAGTTGTGAAGGCTGCTCGTCCTGCTGTGGCCACTTGAGTGCTGGAATGGGGTAACCCACTCAGCTGGGTCCTGGCCACAGCACTGCCCTCTGTGACAAGGCACCCTGGCAGAGCCTGGCTAATGAGTGAGGTCCTGAGGAAATTTGTCCCTCTAGTGTCCCAGGGCTTGGAAAGAGAAAATGAGCTCTTAATATTAAGTTAATAGAGCTAGGGACATGAAAAGAACACAGACACCATGCGCTTAGTTGTATCTTCTTAACTACTGACCCCCTACTCAGTGCCAGTGTTATTCACGGTGGCCTACTCTGCGTACAAATCTCCCTCATTGACTTTATTTTACATTCCTTAAAATTAAGGTCTGCTTTGTACTTTCTGCATCTCATGGAGTGTCCAGCCTGCAGTGGAGGAGAAGATCCTGCCCATGGGTGGGCCTCTTCTGCTTCTTTGCTTCATGAGACCAGATCAGTGAAAGCACCCAGAGCAGCAGCCTGGCCAGCTTTTGTTCTCTTTCCTTCCTACTTCTCCCCTCTTATGGGTCAGTCCCTCAGGTGACACAGGGGCTCTCCCTTCTCTTCCTCTGTGTGGTGCAGAATGCTCCGACCAGCTGGTGCTTAAGACACAGGCTGGAGGGAATTACCTTGAGCCTGAGCTTAATCCTACACTTTACTAGAAAGCTCTATCCTGGTGTTCAAAACCCTAGCCCAGCCAGTAAGTGAGCAGTGCCTTGTTTCCCAACAGCCACTGTCCTGTGTTTATATCTCAGGAATGCTATGAGAAGGCCAAGGCAGGGTTTAGAAATGTCTGGAGTCCCTGGTCTTCACATCACATTATCAGCACTAGAATCTCACGACAAATTGCTAATAGACTTGTCTTTTATCAATGTCTTGAATACTTAGAGGGAATCCTGGAGAGAGAAGGAGATATGGCTGCTTCTCTCTTTCCCAGGACTCTGCTTGAGAGGTTCCTGTCAACTCTGCCCCTTTTAGTCTTATTCAATTTCCAACCTGCTCCATGGCCAGTGGTTGATTTTCCTACAATTATTGATAAGCTTATCTTCTCTACTAACATCTATTACCAATGGTGGCTCTCTCTTCGATTTACCCTCTCCCAGGAAAGCTATTGCTTAAAAAGAATAACCTAAAACTCAGTGCCAGGTTGTCCTCAGCTAGGCTACATCTATAAAGCAGACCACTGGAGTCCATCTGAAAGTCTTGTTTCGCTCATACTTCCTAAGTCAGTCTACTATAGTTCACTTTGTAGAGTACCTTGTGTGAATCATTTGGAAGTAGAATTATCATTCAGTCATTCAACAAATAATAACTGACCCCTATGCAGTGCCAGTTACCACTATAGGTGCTGAGGACACAGCAGTGAACAAAACAATGTTCCCATACTCAGAGACAAAGGTAGAACACAGAGAATGAACCCATAAACAAATAAAGATCATTTCAGATAGTAATAACTGCTAGACTGAAAACAAATCCACATACAAGGCTAGAGTGACCAGGAGGGGTGGTAAAGGGCTATATAGATGGGTTTGTACTGAAAGGTCTATAAGGTGGAGACATTTGAGCTGAGACTGAAAGATGACAACCAATCAGCTAAGTGAAGAGCTTGGGGAAGACTCTTCCAAGCAAGAGAAAGGATGAGCAAATGTTTTGAAGCAGGAATGAGCTTGGCACGTTCAAGAAACAGAGAAAAGACATAATCGCCGGAGCATAGAAAATAAAGGAGAAAAGGTAAAAGATGGTATAGGACAGGCAGGCTAAAACCAGATCCTTCAAAGAATTTTAGTTTATACTAATTGCACTGGAAAGCCACAGAAGGTTTTAATCTAGGGAGTCAATTGTGTTTTTGAAAGATCACATGGCTATGGCAAGGAGAACAGAATAAAGAGGCGTAAGATGGGAAGCAGGGGACAGGGTGAGAAGCTGTTGCAGCTGCACTTACATGATCTAGTGTTGGCTTCCATCGGGGCAGCAGCAGGAGAGACGGTGAGAAATGGACAGATGTAACATGCATTTTGGTGATAGGGTCAACAGTACTGGCTTATGGTAAGATACAAGGGAGGAGGGAGAAAGAGTAGTCAAGGATTTTTGGCCTCATTAGCTGCTGCAGAAAATCAGATACTTGTGTTCTCTCAGTTAAGTGTGGTATGTCTATTAGGCACTAATGTGGAGATGTTGAATGGATTGTCTGACAAGGGAGTTTGGGGGAAAGAATTCGCATTAGATATGTAAAATTGTGGGTCATTAGCAACTTCATCTGCTGGATTCCAAGGTCAAAATATGCTGACCATATATTCTTTCCAGCCTCCTTACAACTGTATGATTATCAAAGCATAATTTGATAACTGTTAGACATGCATCTCTCTCTCATATCCCAAATGACTATAGTAATTGCTAATCTTTGGGTATCTAACCAGACTGTTCTCATCCTTCCAGAGAGTGACAAACTGTCTCCAATATGCATTGCTTTCCAAGTCTCCTCACATTAGTTAATGATCATCTCGAGCCTATTCATCTGCATCACATAAAACTTAGCTCATGAATTGCTGAGACACACTGCCCTCTCTCATGATAATTTCATTCTGGTTCCTCATCACAAAGACAGGAATGCCTCACCATGTGAATAATTTGGATTCTAAATGTTTCTTTGAATTCAACTGTTTAGAGCATCAAACAAATTCACACAGAAAAAAGGTTTATGAATTATAGCTCTAATTTGATAAGCCAACAATAGCCCATTTAATCATTGTAAAGAGCTCTAGAAGGCAATGTTCCAGTATCTGATACTCGATTGTAAGTGGAGATGGTCTGGAACCTTCTATTCCAACAAGGAGATAAGCTTCCAATGGCAGCACCTTTGTCCACGAGTGGGCCTCAACTCTGGCAGAAGAGGAGCTACAGCTCTTCTTCCTAAATACAACTTTCAGAATCATCTCATTTCCTTGAGTTTATATGCATTGTTATTATGGGAAACTTAAGCCAGCAATGGGGATATATTTGGATATTTCCATTTTCACCAGGGTGGTTGTTTTTCACCTGGGTAGAATGGCCATGGTTTATAAATGTAACCATCACACAGCATTAAAAGACTGGGGGCACTTTGGGGCAAAAAATAAAAGGTGCTAAATATACTAGAGAAAGTCACTTTTGTAGATTTTGTATTGATGCTTGAGAGGACCATAGAATGAAATGAATAGACACAGCCTTGCTGAAGGAGAAAATTTGGGGAATAATTATACCATCTAGAAGTGGACCAGGGACAGCATTTGCTAGGTGACGATTTCAACAGATCACTGAATATCAGTCTACTTGAAAAGAAATGAAGACAATATCTCTATCATCTACCTATCCACCTGTCTATCTACCTACCTATGTATTAAATGGTCAAAACTGTTGTTATAAATTTGCTATGGAACATTTAGAGAAAATTTTCTATCCAGGTTTTTTAAAAAGTAGCATTATCCTATCCCATTAATTACTAATATGCAGTTGTCAACTCTCAAAGAAAGATCCTTCATTTAAGGAAATTTGAAAGCTACCCATTGATAGTCATGCACCAATTTGAAAAAGCAATTGGAGTTAAATATAAAATTTATTTACTATTTTTACTGAAATCATAAAGAAGAGAATATTCTTACCAGTTGCCTTTTGGATTTATGAACTGCTGTACCGCATAGCCAAACTGTTCACTTGAAGGACCAGAAAATATTTTTGCTTCTGGGAGACCAACATTGTATGCCAAACAACAACTCAAAATGCCTATTAAGAGAAATGAAAACAGTACATATTTATAATTTGTGAATATAAAGTGTTTAATATAATTCCCAAAGGTCATTTAAAAAAACTTGTTTGACCTAGCAATTATTCTCCTTGTGTTTACCAAAAAATAATAGTTACAGCTTTTTGTTTTGGTTTGGAGGCTGGCTCGTATAGGGGGTCTGAACCCTTGACCTTGGTGTTATAACACCATGCTCTAACCAACTGAGCTAACCAGCCAGCCCCTATTTATTCCTTTTTAAATTTATTTGGGGCCCTAGCATCAAGCTAAATGCTTTATATGCAGACTCATTATCTTACCCATCCTCATAGTAATGCTAGGAGATAATTACTAGTGTTATTTTTGTTTCACAGAGATTTTTGAGGTTCCTAGAGGTAAGTGTATCACACAGCTGGAAAGTATAAGTAAGGGTAAGGATTTGAATACAAGACTGGCTGGTTCAAGAGCCTGAACTCTTAAACTGCTATGTTACTTCTAAGGATTCTTAAGTAATTTGAGTTCTACTTGTCCTTCTTAACACAATAAAACTATAAGCCACTTAATGAAGGGTATCATTTATTTTTTCTGAAGGGTATCATTTATTTTTTCTGAATCCCTTTGAAATTCTTCACATGTACTCTGTATGAAATATCTATTGAAAAGTCACTGATACCTACATCCAAGGAGGTACAAAATCACAGCCCTTTGAAAATGGTATCATTTCCTTTCAAAGGGATAATTTTTGAGGATGAAATGTAGAAAAATGTGTCATATCTTTTTTATTCCAATGGAAACTGTCAAAAGTAGCTTTTTGATGCTTCTTTTTGAATGATCAAGAAATAATAATGGTTTTAAAAAAAAAAAAAAAAAACAGAACAAAGACCAAGGAAGATAACACCTTGACAGACTTTTCTTGAAAGTTCTTGTTTCTGATGGAAAGAGAACGAAGGGAGAGTAAGGTCAATTATGTTTTTCTCTCTAACACTGTTAGTGTTAATGCTGGTCATCCTTCCTTTTGTAGAAAGAAGAGTGTGTGGATATTAACGCTCTGTATGGAGATGGGAATATGCTTTATGTTGCTTAAGGTAAGTATTTATCTTTGCAGACACTGAAGACAGATTAGACTCTTTAAAACTGACATCAAATTCTACTCATATGTGTTTTTCACAAAGGAATATCCCACTTTCTGGGAAGCACTGAAAGCTCACAGTATTTCAGAAATCTATTGTTTTAGGCACCGAAAGGCAGGAAGAAAACATCTTGCTCTTCCATTGTGCCTCTGAATTGCTGGGAGCAGATTCTGGAGAGTGCTCCAAAGGAATAATGAAGTCAGTGATGAAGCTTTTGGGACTTAAAGTAGTTAACGTGCCTCTCAAGTGCCAAAATCACTCTGCTGGGGATTCGTTCACTCAAGAGAGTTCAGCTCATTATTTCTTAGAAATATGTGCTGCCAGGAAGAGAAGTACAAATATTAATTTTGAAATACTCTGTAGCAAAATCCACACAGCTCGACATTTGCAAATTTTCTCCTTAGCATTCTAATTTTCATATGCAACACTGCTCTTTTTTATTCTTGAATAAAATAAAAATAAAACCCAAAAGAAAATAACATAGCAAATTAAGCTATTGGTATTCAGAAAACTGGTGTTTCCAATTGACAGTTTGTCTTCAGCCCATTGTGCAGAACTTGCTAAATGCTATTTGAATATGTTACCAATTATCAGACATACGAGAGAAAGCTTAGACTGATGATGCCAAACTGCTCGCTCTTTTAAAATATCTAATGCTGGAAAGAACACATGTGACTGTGCACACAGTGATCTCATTATTTTTCCCCAGTAATTAGACCTGGCCGATCATGTAATGGCATGAAATCATGATGGAGTTCATTTTATCATCTAGCAATTAAACTTTATTATATATACATATACAATTTTTATATGCAGTATATATATGTATCGTTATATATATGCATATATATATATGTTATTGCCAATTTAAAAATAAGGAAACTGAGTTCACTTTGTCACCTAGCAGTTCAATTTTATTATGTATATGGATATAGGTATAGATACATTTATGTATATGTATCTGTACACATATATACAATATTATTTTAAAATGTAAAGCAGATCTTTTCATCTCTCTGTTTAAAATATCCCAATGTCTTGCCATTGCACTGAGAATAAAATCCACTTTCTTCACCTTGGTTTCCAAAGTCCTTTGTGATCTGGCTTTTGTGTATCTTTCTGATCTCATGTCCCACCACTCTCCTCCTTGCTCACTGTGTTCCAGCCACACTCTCCTTTGGTCCCTTGAACACATCCAGCTCATTCTGCAGCTGCCTGTCCCACCCTATAACATTCTCCCCCAAATCAGCAGTTAGATCTTGGCACCTGTCCATCATGTAAATCTTTACTCATAGAGTCCTCCCCTGACCCTTCTATCTGGAAGCAACACCTGACTCCAGCACTATACCACTATGGTAGCAATTATTATTTGAAGTTATCTTAAGTATCTATATTGTTTTCTGTCTGACCCTGTCCACTAAAACATAAACTCCTCGAGAGATCAAACCTTGTTTCTTTTCATTCACTCTATTTTTCTCAGCAACTAGGATAATTGTTGAATAAAATGAATGTTTAATTAATATGTCCTTCAATGATGATTTGGAATATGAAGAAAGTGGGGTTGGGTGGGGGAAGATCACTCATAGTCCTATCATTCTAATGCAAGTATGGTTAACTTGGTTATATTTCCTTCCAGTATTTTTCCTTTATTGTTTAAACCATAATGTATATCCCAATTTGTACCCTATTTCCTAATGCCTATGTCTGCCCGCCTATATCAGAATCATGCCGACTCATTCGATCCCCACAATAACCTTGTGAAACAGCAAAACCTAGCTACCAATTTACAAATAAGTAAACTGGAACTTGCGAAAGTTAAATATCTTTCTTGCTCAATCTCACATGATTGTTGGCTGAGCTCTGAGTCTTGGTTGGGCTCATCTGAACCTTATTATCCAGAATTTCCATTTATAAAGGGTCTGCTCCTTTTCCTCACTAATCATGTCATTTTTCATCACCATTCCTTCATGCCTAAAGCATCCTAAATCTCTTCTTTTTTTTTTTTTTTTAATTTTTATTTTGTCAATATACAATGTATATGATTATTATG